>NW_011499983.1:152347-159545 GCF_000495115.2 Populus euphratica | reverse complement strand
CTCTATATGAAAGTTATAGGCCTATGTCTTACCTTTTCATCCATATAAAGTAGACTAAATTCGAGATCTACACCTCTAGATATGACCTAATTACTGAACAGTCTTCTAGTTTGGACTGCACCAATATCTCTTTTTGAAGTTTAGTCATCTATTTGTCCTTTCAATTTCAGTTCTTAAATTCATCAATCAATACTTTTATTTATGTGATAGGCCTGCATTTAAAATAAACATTTACCATAAATTAAAGGTATCTTATATTATTAAATATGTTATTATAAAACATGCTTTAATTAAGGAGTTATTGATACTTAAAGTGTAAAATAATGATATAAAACCTTAATAAAAATATACTTTTAAATACTAATCAATATTGATAAAGATAAGATGGAAGCATTCGAACCCATAATAAGGGCTATCAAAGGAGTATATTTGTATGATCCCGTTTAAGTCGTGGAAATATATTTGGTCCCAAACATGGTTGTATGAAAGAAGTTTCATATTCTTAATTTTATCAAATACACCAGAACCTAATGCCCTGTCACCTATTTCAAGTCTTATTATAATAAAATAGCATAAATAATACATAATAAAAAACTTTTAATGTACTTCTTTTAGGATAATTTGAGTAAAGCAGCGCTAAGCTGATATATAGGACTGGATAGCATAAAGATTCAAAGATGAAAAAATAAATCTGATGGACGCTTTCATCAAGTAATATAAGTAAAATTTGAATATTTTCCCTAATAGAACTAGTTTGTCTCATCTAAAGAGAAGGAAAAAAAACACATGAGTATGCTCAAAGATGGAGGGATTTGGCTACATAGATGCATCCTTCACTTTTAAATAAAAAGATGGTAATCTTATTTATAAATACATTCAAAGCATCATACTATGAGCATGTTATAGGTAGTTTTACATAATAATTCACTAATGTTGTGGTCGTGGTTGAGTGTATAAAGCAAGGGATAAGGAGTGAAAGAATTTTCATGCCTACTGAGAAAAAAAGCTTTCATGGGAAGAAAAAAAAATATGGATCACATTGAGGGTGGTTATAGAGGTAAACCAAACCATTTTCAGAACTATATCACTCCATCCTCTTCATCTCAGATTGCTAACACATCAATTTTAACTCTCCATTTCCCACCAAAAAACCTGAGACTCAAATTAACCAAGTCAATAATCAAACTAGAAACATACCAAAGTAATATTATCAAAGAATCCAAGAATAACTACCCCTGTTACCATTACTCTTAAATAAGATGTACCAAAAGCTGCTGAGCATCAGGGAGGTAGCTCTAGTATCACTTACGCCTCTATAACCATCATTTCCTAATTGGTATAAGTCAGACCTCACTTATGAGTACCACACTAGCGTTGTAGGACATAACATCTATATTTGCAATGCCTTTAAGAAAAAACTCATATAGTTAATTAAAGTCATTTCAAAATCTGATTGACCTGAAATTTTCAATCAATATATAAAAATACATAGTGAAAGTTTTAGTAAAATTTCAATCTAATCCAATAATTAAATTGAAAGTTATGCTTGTTAGAGCAAAACTAGAGAGTAGAAAACATTACACTAAAATTTGAAATTGATTGTTCAATACTTGCATGGATCTTATAAGCTACATAACAAACTTGGGTGAGATTTTGAATAAGCTTCATGTAATAGAGGACTAACCAATAGTACAATGTTTTTGAAACAAAAAATATGTATAATTGTGTTGCTTCTCTGTATATGTATGCTTATGTGTAAGGTTGTAAGCTTATGAAAACCTTAGCTGAAATGTACCAAGGCACATATTGTATCTATCAAAGTGCAATTGATACTTAAATAAATTATTCAATCTAAATTATAGTATAAACTAAAAGAGATGGTTTTTTTTGTTGCACATCACATCACAAAACACTATTTATTTTAATAGTGCTTTTTTTTCCTTTGCCTTTACCTTTTTTTTTTCCCTTTAAATCTATATTCTTTATATAATTTTATGGTTCAACATTATATTTATTAGAGATTGGTCTTCATAATTTATTTTGATTTATTTTATACATGGTTAGCTCGATCTCATAACCCGTATCATGTGTTTGACAGGTTGACTTGAGTATTTTTTTTTTTATCTTTTTTTAATTGATATTTTTTTATTTTTTCTTTCAATATTAAGTTTATTGAAAATTAGGCTTCATAATTTATTCTAGTTTGCTTTTTATAAGGTTATCTTGGTCTTATGACTTGAGTTATAAGTTTGACAGATTAACCTAATTGACTCGAGTTTTTTATTTGTCTTTTTTAATTAGCATTTTTAAATTTAATCCTTCAATATAGAGTTAATTTTAAATTAGGCTTCATGATGTATTTTGATTTATTTTATATAAGGTTATCTTAATCATATAACTCAAGTCACGTATTTTACAAGTTAACTTGGTTAGACTCAGGTTGTTTTATTGTGTCTTGTTTTTGGATTTATTTATTTATTTTTAATTTTAACCTTTAATAATGGGATTTCAATAATTAAGCTTCATAATTTATTTTGATTTGCTTTATATGTGGTTATCATATTATAACAATATTGGTCGTGAGTTTGGTTTTGTTTACTTTATATGAGGTTATCCCGATCTCATGACTTAGGTTACAAGTTTGAGAGGTTAACTCATGTCATTTTTTTAATTAATTTTTTTCATTTTCATTATGCAATATTGAGTTGATTAAGAATTGAGCTTCATAGTTTTTTTTATAAAAAAATTCTTTATATAGGGTTATCATGTCTCATTATCCAGGTCGAGGATTTGAGAGGTTAACCTAGGTTAACTCAAATTGATCAATATGTTTATGGTTTTAATATTATTATTTTAAAAAAAGTTGACTTAAATTTTTATGAATCATACTTTTTTATCATTCATCCAGGTTGTTTTTGAACTCATCAAGTAGATCACGTGATATGAACCAAGTTAGATCCGAATTTGACCTTAAGTTGTCATGACCAGTTTTTCAAAATTAGGAATATCTCTCAAACTATGCATCAAATTGAGCTGCAAGTTTATAAGGAGATACTATATACATGAAAATATATTATGATAAATTTTCAGGTCAAATGAAATTTAGAAACATATTATTTCAAAGGGTATAAGTTACTAGATGAATCTTGTGATCAAATCCTCCAGATTAGACCTTCGTCTCCTATTTGGGACATATTTGGAGTTATAAGTGGAATTTTTGGTTATTCAAATTGGGATAAAAACTAAACATCTCAATCTTTCAAACTATATATGGTAGGCCCAGTAATTCATTATGACTTGAGAGAACAACGTATTTGAAGTTAGGACTAAAATTTACCAAAAAAGTGTGAAAATTAAAGATTCGGGCTATATGGAGAAATTTTAGCATGAATAATTTTTTTATTATCCTATTTAAATTAGTTATTATTAGTTTAGACACATTAGCTTACTACCCAAAAAGGATCCATTAGTGTTAGTTAGAGGGGATTATATTATGTTTTCATGAGTTGTAAATTTTAATAGTAAATTAAAGAATAAACGTGCATGTTTTTTAAGGAAAAATAACATTTCTTTGTAGGGATAAGGATCATATACTGACTTATTGAAGATTAATTGGTTTTGTGATATCATTTACATACTTGGAGTTCTTAGATACAATGTCATCTTTGGGTCCAAGCCTTTTTTCCAATACCTTTGATTATTAAGTACATGATTACCTCTGCGTCAAGGTTTTATAAAACCTATTTTTTAGTTCCCAAGTAATTATCTATTTTGTTAAGGGTTTCTTAATCATATGATCGAGAGGTCTGCATCAGTTGGTATCAAAATTAAGTTTCAAAAATCAGGTCATATCCTTTATTTTCTTCTTGTTAATTCCAGCTTCCTTTGCTTTAATTGTCTTTAATTTTTTTTTATTATTGTGTTTAGGGTTAGTTAAGAAAAAAAGGGGTTATTTTAGTTTGTTGTTATCTTAGAGTATATAAACAAAATAAAGAGTAAAAAAGAAGAAGAAGAAAAACGTTCAAAAGTCATTTTAGTCTAATCTACCATAGTATGCAAACATGGAAGAATTTGAATTTGGACCCAACCAATTAATCAAAATCTAAAATTTTATATACTGGTTCTAGGACTAGTAATCACTTCCCATATAAAATTTGAGCTCATTTGAAGATCATTTGTTATAGTGACCAAGGTCGATATTAAAACTTGTCGTAATAGGTCAGATTCGTATCAGAAGGGAATTTTAGGTCCAATGGGTTTTAAGGTTCTAATTGCACCTGCATCAAATTTGAGATCATTTGGAGCTCTTTTGCTATAAGAAGTAAATTTAGAATTAAAAGTTGTCATAATGGATCTAATTCGTGATAGTAATTCAAACTTGTTTTGTTTTTGTTATTTTTCAATTATGAAAGTATAATAACATCATAATTGAAATACTTAGGTGTCATTTAATGTTTTTATAACCTTTGCATCTTTTTTCTTTCGAATCTTCAAAAACATCTACTTTTCGTATAAATTCACTTATTACTCATGAAATTATAATCATAATTTTATCTTTGCTTGTTTTCATATTTTCCTTACTTATTAAGGACATACACGTATTTGAATACTTTATTAAGGTTGTTATGTTTGGTGTTGGAATCATTTTTGCAAGATCCAAAGAAAGGTGAGATGAGAAGAAAAGACATAGCAAGTGTATTTGAGTGAAACATAATAGGAGTGTAAACACGTGAGAGAATGGGTGAAAAATTTATATATTTCTTGTCACCTAACCAATTCTCAGATTTGAAGATATTAGAGGCAAGTAATAATATGACACCACATAAAGGAGAATGAAATAGTAACCCATGCATATGTTATGAATCAGACGGCCAATGATTTATAGATAGGTTTGATAGGTTGGAGAGAAAACATGCTAATGATCATGGTGGAGTTCAAAATAGACCCGAGTAAAGACAATTTAATGTTAGGGTGGCTAAAAAGAAGAGTTTGTATATTAAAGGGATCTAATGTAGCTTAGTTATAAATAATGGTAACTAACGTATCTAGTACTGAATTGATGAGAAAGTTAAACTTGCACACTACCAAAAATCTCATACCTTATAAATTATAGTGGTTCAATGATAGTGGTGAAGTGAAAGTGAATAAACAGGTTTTGGTTGCTTTTTCTATTGGTAAATATTGTGATGAGATGTTATGTGATGTTGTGCCAATGCAAACTAATCACTTATTGCTTCATAAACCATGATAATATGATAAGAGAATTATACATGATGGAGTGATAAATAGATATTCCTTTGAGATAAATGGAAGACTTAAGCAAATACATGAGGAGCAACTGAAATTAAGAAAGAAGAAAATGGTTGAAAAAGAGAGCTTGTATATCATAAAGACCTTCTTTGCTAACAAGGTTCTTTTTGGTTTTGATAATGATGTTATTTTTCTATTTGGTATTCATTTGTTGACTTTAAAAGATTTTTTACATGATATAGATGGTTGAAAAAGAGAGCTTGTGTATCATAAAGACTTTCTTTGCTAACAACGTTCTTCTTAGTTTTGATAATGATGTTATTTTTCTATTTGGTATTGATTTTTTTAAGTTTAAAAGAAAGGAAGGATGATACGAACCAATGCAGATATGAATAAACAGGTTTTGGTTGCTTTTTCTATTGGTAAATATTATGATGAGATGTTATGTGATATTGTGCTAATGCAAACTAATCACTTGTTGCTTCGTAGAACATGACAATATGATAGGAGAGTTATGCATGATGGAGTGACAAATAGTAAGACTTAAGCAAATACATGAGGAGCAATTGAAATTAAAAAAGAAGAAGATGGTTGAAAAATAGAGCTTGTATATCATAGAGACCTTCTTTGTTAACAAGGTTCTTTTTGGTTTTGATAATAATGTTATTTTTCTATTTGGTATTGATTTGTTGACTTTAAACAATTTTTTACATGATATAGATTCTATATCAAGTCTTTTTAAAGAAGGGAAGGATAATACGAACCAATGTAGATATGAATTTAGCCTTAAAGTGTCTACTAACTAGTTTTGCGGGATAAAAAATATCTCTTAAACTATACATCAGATTAAGTTGAGATTTTACAATGAGATACTAGATATATAAAAATACGTTGTGGTAACTTTTTAGGTCAAATGAAGTTTAGGAGGAACATATTAGTTCAAAAGGTTGAAGTTATAAGACGAGTCTAGTCAAATCTGCAAAAATAAACCTTCATATGCTATTTGGGATATATATGGAGTTATAGGTGGAATGTTTTTGCTATTTAATTTGGAATGGAAACTAATCATCTCAAGCTTTCTAACAATGTATAGTAGACCTAGTAATTCATTCAGACGAGAGAGAACGACGTATTTGAAGTCATGATTGAAATTTGCCAAGAATGTGCGGAAATTTGATATTCGGGCTACATGGAAGAATTTTACCTTGAAGACTTTGTTTTAATTTTTCTATTTTATTTATTTATTTCATGTTGTATAATTATTTAGGGATTTATTTTATATTAGACTTATATTAGTTGATTATTAGTTTAGACCCATTAGTTTGCAACCCAAAAAAAATCTACTATGGTTAATTAGAGAAGACTATATTATGTTTTTTTTTTAGTTGTGAATCTTGACAGCAAGTTGAACAATAAATGTGAGTTTTTCTTTTGTTTGTTTATGGAAAAACAATATTTTTTGTAATAACAAATATCGTACACTGATTTATCAAAGATTAACTGTCTTTGTGGAATCATTCACATAGAGTTCTTATATATAAGGTTATTTCTGGGTTTAAATTTTTTTTTGCAATATATTTGATTCTTAAATATATGGTTACCTATAGATTAGGGTTCTATCAAACCTGATTTTTAGTTTTTCAGGTTATTGTCTATTTTGTGAAAGGTGGTTTAACCACGTGATGAAAAGATTTGCATCATTAAGTTATATTGGACCAACTTTTATATAGTTTTAATTTCTTTTACTAGAAAAATGTTAATAATACTTGAGTATTTCTTTTATATGTTTTTTAAAAATAAATTAATTTAACTTGTAGCATAACACGAGGCCAACTAGTAGGATATTAACAATCAAAATTAGTCTTTCTGTTAAATGGAAATTTCTATCCAATATGTTTGAAACTAAAGTGTTATATGTCCATCTCATAGGCTGTCTTTGTCTAAGACT
>NW_011499983.1:49397-148696 GCF_000495115.2 Populus euphratica | reverse complement strand
TCTCTCTATTTACATTAACTCTTATTTTCATCCATAAACTAAAAAAAATAAAACTAAATTTTAAAATCAAAATGAAAATTAGAAGAATTTAGGATTAGGCATATATTATCTCCGTATCTTACATTTCAATCATTTTTCTTTTAATTTTATAGATCTATTATAATTTCAAAGTTAATTTCATCCCATTAGGCTAGAGACAAACTAAATCGAAAAAAATAAAAAATAAAAAAAAATCCAAGCTTCATTGTTTTTATATGAACAATGAAGCTTCACATCAAATCCTATATGTTTTATTTGTTTAGGTAATTCATAAAACTAATTAAGGCATCTCAAATTTATAAAGACACAGAAAATAATATTATGTTAGTTTAATGTGTTAAAAATAAATTGATAAATTGATTATAAACAAAGCTAAAAGTCGCCCTAAGGCCTCATATTTTTTCTATAAATAAAACCAACATGGTCAACCATTTATTTTTATTTTATAAAAAATAAATGATAAAAAATAGCCACCATAAATATAGTAGAACAATAAAAAAAAAAGATAGTTTTTGGATTGAAAAAAACTATTTTTTAAAACTATTATTAACCTAAAAACATTTAAAAATATCCTAAAAACCTAAATAAATATATTTATGTGTCAAATAACCCAAAAATAAGTTGAGAAAACAAAACTCAACCTGAATCGGTAAAACTTTCCAAACTCATATCTATCATTTCATGCAAGGTGAATGTCAAAGAACATCAGAATGAAATTTCTTTCAATAAATGAAATTTTTTGATACCATGATCAAATTTTTGTTTGACTAAAATCAATATCAACCAACTATTTTCTCTCTTCTCTTTTAGACAAGTTTATCTTTCCTCTCTCTAACTTAAAAACTAAAAATTAAGGAAGTAAACTTTTGGAACAAAATAAAAATTGTCATTAATATGGAGTTAGCTATAAAAAAATATTAGTATTTTACATTTTAGTTACTTATATGTAAATATTGTATTTTTACCATAATTTCAAGCCTAATATCTTCTAATTAGGCATTAAAAAAAAAAAGCTTGATTGAAATGAGAAAAAAAAAACATATAGAAAAAACAATTAACTCATGTGAGATGCTAGATTCATTGTTCATGTGAAAAGTGAATCTAGCAACTCTTTTTTTTTTTTAGTTTTTAGTACTAGTTATTTGATTTGTGCTATTGCAGGTTAAATAACTCATTTTTCAACAAAAGAAATTAATATGTAGGCTTTTTCAATGCATTTTTGGATAAAACAAAATTCTCAATCATATATTGGAAAGTTTATACATGTATCTAATTAAGTAAATCGAGAATTATTTGTGCCAATAAATGTAAAAAAAATTATAAATGATAACTAAATACTAGAGTAGAAAAATCAAGAGACAAATATTATTTAAAATATTTGATCTCGCAACATGAGTCATGTATACAATTATGTTTAATAAAAAAAATTTAAAATAAAAAATTTATTAAATCAAACGATAATAGAAACAGACACATGTATAAAAGAGATTGACAAAAATTATTATACAAAGCTACACATGTTAAAAAACATATATAATTTTATGTGAAAACCAAGTTAAAAAATAAACCATATTTAACCATTGACTAAATTGGAAAACCAAGAGATAGATGTTGTCATAGACATTTGATCATGAAACATGAATTATAGACTCTATTGTATTTAATAGTCTTAGAATCTATGTTTTATTTAATAAAACAATAATAGAAAAATATATTGGAAAGCGACTGGATAGAATTAAAGGGAAAACAATTAAGTAGGACCACAAGAAAAGAATGACACCTAACCTACAAAAATAACAATGAAATTTCATCCGTAAACTAAGTAAAAATCAAATTATATTCTATTCTATTAAAAAATGCATAATAAAAATTGTTAAAAAATATTAAGATTGAAAAAAATAGACAACAAAGGATGAAATCACAACAAAAAAAAAATAAAAGGATCAAAACAATAAATGACTAAAAGGTCGCTGAAAACTCAAGCCAAGGTTTTTTTTTGTTAAGAAAAAACTTGATTTTCAACCCGTTTTTCTTCCAAAAACACCTTATACACATTAACAAACTTATCCATGACTTCAAACAACTTAAAAACTCAAAATTAACATGAAACAAAAAAAACATTCTCGAGCTTAGATCAATGTGGTAATGTTAATGGCAAAAAACACATAGGCTACAATTCCCTAATCGAATGGAATCTATTAACACCAAAATAGTTTTTTATTTTGTGATCACAATCAGTATCAATCGATACTTTATTTTTACCACCAAAATCTAACAATTTTCTCTCCTCTCTCAAACTAGTTAATAAAAAATAAGAAAAATAAAATTTTGGATCAAAATTTTATTTTCAAAATATTGAGGGACCCAAATTTTATCATTAAAAAGTATGAGGACCAAAAGGATTTTTTCAACCAAACCACCACCTAATTTCTCTTTGTTATACACTTTGGTCGTTTTTGTTTCAATTATGATACCTCTTAACATTTGTTTTTATAAATTGGTAATGAATTTGGACAAAAAAGATTGTAATAGAAGAGAAACAAACTTTATAGACTAAATTGTAAAAAAAAGCTTATTGTGGGGTAGCTATAGTGAAAAATACACCCATTTTAGTTTCTTTCTAATAATATGACATCACATGATGGTAGGAAGAGGGTGCATCTATGGTTTGGTATATATTTGAGGCATGGTATAATTGGATGTGAGTTTTTGTTTTATATATATATACACGTTTCATTTTTTTTTTTAGGAATTTTGTAATTTAACTTTTATTGTATGCTTGTATTTAGTTTCCTAAAACTTAGATTAAATCTACATTTTGTGACATTTACTTTTAAAAGTTGTCATGAACTCTAGAATTCTTATAACTCCATAATATATTTAAAAATATATATTTGAGGAATTTAGTAATTGAATTAATATATTTTTTTAGGTAATAGTTTAGAAAAATATCATTATATATGCCTATTTAATAACTATTAATTGACATATATTTATAAAAACATATATGTTTAATTTTTTTATAACTCCATAATATATTTAAAAAAGTTTTCATAATCAATTATTATTTTTTATTATATTTGTTGATCTTGGAAATTCATTAGTTATTATTTTTTTATTTAATTATTCTATTTTTTGTGCTAATTCAATTGTAATAAAATTTGTTTTGAAAACAAATAAAATATTAAAAAAAATAGACACAATCTATCATTATCACATGGTAAATTGGCTAATGGCATATTAGAGTATTTAGGCCTTGAAATTATAATGATTCCCAAGGAAAAGCGATGATTGGAAACCAGTTAAGAAGCGAAGATTTAGTGTGGTCTTCAGTTTTTTATTCAAGTCGTACAATAATGATTCAAGGGAACAACCACTTTTAGGTAATAAGATAATTGATTCATGTTATTTTATTGATAGGTTATTATTTTTTTAATGTAAAAAGAAAATGTTCATGTGTATTTAATTTTTTTAGTATGAAAAAAATTAAATATGTTTAAAAATAATTTGGATAACATGTAAAAATATAATTTTATTCAAAATAAATTCAATATAAATTCAAAACATCATCATTTAAAAAAAATTAAAACGATAATATATTAAATCGATCTATGTTAATTTGAATTAACCTATTAAATTTATAACTTGAGTTACAAAATTATTATAACTTCACATAAAATAAATCAAAATAATTTATTAATTTAAATTTCAAATTAATCCAAAGCTAAAGGAAAATTATATAAAAAAAATCTGTGCACATTCTATAATAAAAAATCTACATGTTTTAGTTTTTAATAATGTGATATCACATCATGGTAGGAAAAATGTGAATTTATGGTTTCAGTATATATTTGATCCATGTTGAGTTTTAATTAAATATTAGATATGTTATTCATGAATTATATATTTGATACATGTTGAGTTTTAGTTATATACTAGATAAGTTATTCATGAATTATAGCAGGCTAGTTTTGGAAACGCGTGAAGCTTTTAATTGTAAATATTGAAGAAGAAAAAAAGTATTTTCTAAGCATGTTTATGGTAGTATTTAAAGATATATGATTTAACTTTCAAGTACCATGTAAAAAGCTTGCTTAAATTATTTTGAATCTCATATAAAAATTAAACAGTAAAATATAAAAGGATATCAATCTAATATAGATATTGTTTAAGCAACTTGGAATAAAAAATAGTATGATGAACAAAAAAAATACTGAAATTCAATTTTAAAACATACCATAAAATTAATCTAGGCAGCTTAAATTATTATTACTGGTAACGAAAAATGAAATTTATTTAGGGTTTTTTCATAACAGAAAACAGCAAGTCTAGACATGTCTGACTCTATACCACAACAATTATGATCAAGAGAGGAACAATTGTTGCAAACTAGGGCTTGGCCTAGCGGTCAACTATGACCAAGAGAGGAACAATTGTGTAAACCAGTGCTTGGCCTAGCCTTCCACTGCACTTGGGTTCGAGCCCTAGCGTGCACGTTTGTCACCCCCGCGGTGTTTTACATGCCTATTGGGTTTGCAGGGTATTCAATGGGTCGTGGGGATTAGTTGTGGTGCGCGCAAGCTGGCCCAGACACCCCACGTAAATAAATAAATAAAAAAGAACAATTGTCATTTCCTGCAAATAAAGAGTTTAATATCGAAATCTTTGCTCTCTACCTGCATGAAAATCTTGGCAAGATAACATGTAGTTAACATAAATGGACTGTTTGTAGGTGGAATGCCGCAGAAGAAAGCGATGCTTCACAACTGTCCCAAAAAATAAAGCAGCGCATCTGCAGCCATTTCAAAAAGCTTCAGACATTTGTTCATAGCTAGATACCTTGCAAATGACTACCAAAATATCATCACCAAGAACTAACTGGTACCAAACTGCTGAAACAGAGAAAGAGAGGCTGCTGCACATGGCATGTAAATTTCAAAGTGAAAAATAAGTAAAGCTATGCTTTCATGAACATAATAAACTAATACGGTGGCTCATCCTTGATATGAAACCATTTTAATTTGGTTTTTAATATGAAAGTGGGCAACAACAATATCATTTTATACTTGTTGCCAAATGAACGCAAATCAAATTTCATTGTGCAATGCCGGGGAAGCATCGAATTGATTAAAAAAACAAAAAAAAAAAACAAAAACCTCCAAACTTTAAGCAATGTGATAGGAATATAATTTGAGGTTAATAAATTAGTCTCCCCATGACTAATTAATCAGTTGCATGTTCCCTCTGAACTGGAAATTGGAAGGGAGATGGACATTTTGACTTAATATAGCTATAATATAAAAACACACACCGTAATATATAGCTCAATAATAGATAGGTGTAGTTGCAGTAATATAGTTAATACTAAATTAGTGAGAAAGTTGAATTTATAAATTATCCAATATCTCATACCTTATAAATTACAATGGTTAAATAATGATGGTAACATGAAAGTGAACAAGTAGATTTTGATTGTTTTTTCTATTGGTAAATATTATGATGAGTTGTTATATAAGGTTGTGCTAATTCAAGATAGTCACTTGTTGCTTTGACACATTTATTCATGATGGAGTGATAAATATATATTTTTGTTTTAGATGAATGAAAGACCTATAACTCATGTATCTTTGACACCTAAGTAAATATATAAGAAGCAACTAAAATTAAAGAATGAGAAGATGGTTGAAAAGAAGAGCTTGTATATCAAGGGACCTTCTTTGCTAACAATATCCTTCTTGGTTTTGATAATAAAGTTATTTTTTGGCTTGTTACTGATTGATTGACCTTAGAAGATGTTTTTCATGATATAGATTCAAGATCGAATCTTTTTAAAGAATAAGAGGATGATATGGACCCAATCGATCCAAATTTGACATTAAAATGTTTGCTTACCAGTTTTGTAAGATCAAACATATCTATCAAACTTTACATTAGAACAAGCTTAATTTTACAAGGAGATACTAGATGCATGAAACTATATTTCAGTAACTTTTCAAGTCAAATAGAGTTCGGGAACATATTATTTTAAAGGGTCAAAATTACTAGAAAAATCTTATCATATCTGTCAATCTAGACCTTTATATACTATTTGGGATATATTTGGATCTATAGGTGGAACTTTGCTACGATTCAAATTATTCTAGAAACTAAAAATCTCTAGCTTTTCAACAATTTATGATAGGCCTAGTAATTCATCCAAATTGAAAATCTACTAAGAATATGCGAAAATTAAATATTCGGGCTACATGGAGGAATTTCATCAAAAATATTTTGTTTTTATTTAATTATTTGATTTTGAATAATTATTTTTAATTTGAATTTGTTATGGCTCATTAGACATTATTTGGGGGTTTATTTCATTATTGGATTTATGTTAATAGAATACTAGTTTAGAAGCCCATTAGCTCACAACCAAAAGAGGTTTATTAAGGTTAGTTAGATGAGACTATATTATGTTTTTTTAGCTCAAAATTTCAATAATAAGTTAACCAATAAAAATGAGTTTTTTCTTATATGGCAAAATAATCTTTCTTTGTAGGGATAAAAAATTATACACTGACTTATCGAAGATTAACTAGCTTCTTTGTATAATTCGCATATTTAAGGTTCTTAGATACAAGGTTAACTCTAAGTCCAAGCCTTTTTTTAATACCTTTAGTTTTTAGATATAGGGTTACATCTAGGTCAAGTTTCTATGAAATCTAATTTTCAACTTTTCGGGTTATTATCTACTTTGTTGGGGTCGTTTTACCATGTAATCAAGAAGTTCACGTCATCTCTGAAACCACTTTCTTTTACAGGTAAGCCCCAAAACCAGGAGGTTGCAAAACCATGGTGGTTTTTCACAACATAAGTTGTTTATAGAAGATTCTTCTTCATCCTTTCTTATAGCCTTCTTATAAAGGCTCATTTTATCCTTTTATGAGCTCAAACATATCAAGAGAAAGCAGCCATGAAGTCTGCTTAAACATGAAATTTTATTCTTAAATCATGATTGACTAAGTATGCTACTTTGATGACATCATCATGACAAATAGGATATAAATGTATCATAGGAATGCATGAATCATATAGAGGGGATATATATCTACCATTAAAAACAAACCTCATTTGATTTAGAGGTCTAGAACTCCCCATTTATTTTTAAGATTAGTCCCCCAATCAATGTAAGGGAGGATAATTAAGGATAAGAAGTTGTCAATATCATTAAAATAAATTGAATGTAAACATTTGATGGGAATAGTTGATCCCTGTAGAGGAGATGTTCTTAGTCAATTAGAGCCTATAAGGTTATCGGGGATGCCATATTTATTCATCTAAAAGTGGCATCTAGATTAGCTTGTGTCTGCTAAAAAAGATGATAAACAAGGATGGTACGACATGTCATTCAGTTTCTTCAATAAAAATGAGTGATATATTATCTGTTTAAACCCTACAAATTATAGTTTTTAATTGGGAATTTTGAAATTTTAATTTTGGTCTATGTCTTTCTAATTTCAACATATGTGCTTGAAAACTTGATTTTTACAATTGACCTTTAAAACTTCTTAATTTTTACAATTGCACTCCTGTAAACTTTGATTTAAATCATTTAATTT
Organism: Populus euphratica; assembly: GCF_000495115.2. Classification (NCBI taxonomy): domain Eukaryota; kingdom Viridiplantae; phylum Streptophyta; class Magnoliopsida; order Malpighiales; family Salicaceae; genus Populus; species Populus euphratica. The sequence goes on along the minus strand of NW_011499983.1, from coordinate 141,059 downwards.
GAGTGTTTTTTACAAATTAGTCTTTGGTTTCTAGATTATACAACTTGACCACTATTAACCACGAAACTTTCAATTTCTTTTAAACTGACCCTTTATTTGATTAATTTTAGTTCATGAACTTACACGTCGTTTGCACTTTGGTTATGAAATTCTTCAAGTTGACCCTTAATGAACCTTCAATATTTAAATTTCTTTCAACTGAACCCTTGAATGCACCATTTTAGCTCTTTAAAGTTTCAATTGTGTCTCTTTTTCATTCAATTATTGTAGATTAACCCGAATTAGACCTCCAAACTTGATTTTTCATTGACTAGGTCCTTGATTGAACCCATAAAACTCATTAGAAGTTTAATTAAGTCCTTAAACTTACTTAATTTTTGCCAAATTAACTTTCAAACTTAATTTTTCTTCAATTAAGTCCTTAAGTAAATCAATTAATCTCTATTATAAGTAAGTCTTTAAACTTAATTAATTCTTTTAATTTTGGTCAAGTTTGGATTTTAGCCTCAATTTATTCTTCTAAATCGATTAACACTAACCAAACTCACGACTCGGGTCATAAAACTAGGATAACTACAAAGAAAATAAATCAAAACAAATTATGAGATTAAATTTCTAATCGGATTGTTGAAGAATAAAAAAAAACCTCAATCTAAAAAAAAACACAATAAAACAACTCGTGTCAATCTAAGTTAACTTGCAAAACTCATGATTTGGGTAATGAGATCAAGATAATATAATAGAAAAAACATCAACAAATCATGAAGTCTAATTATTAATCAACCTAATATTGAATGATGAAATTGAAAGAAAAAAGACTTAAGTCAATCGAATTAAACTGCTAAACTCGCGACATAGGTCATGAGACTAGGATAACCACATAAAAATTAAACTATAATAAATCATGAAGCTCGATCTCTAATGAAACCAAATATTAAAAAATAAAATTAAAAAAACATAGTTTTAAAAACTATTATAATGAATAGTGTTTTGTGATGTAGAGTACAAAAAAAACACCACCTCTTTTAGTTTTTGTTAATAATAATAATTAATTAATGTAAAATTACTAGAATCATATTTAACCAACTTTTTGACTTGTGCTCCATCGTGGGGCCAATAATTTTTTTCTAGCAAAAATAAATAAATATACAAGCTTTTCTAATGTGTTATTGACATAAAATTCCTAATCATAAATTAAAAAACTTCTAAATGCATTTAATTAAATAAATCAAGAATTATTTGTACAAAATAAAAGAAAAACCAATAATGATAATAGACTAAACTAGAAAAAAAATCAAAAAAAAAATGTAAATCAAGATATTTAATTTCGCAACAAAAGTCATGTACTTTGTTGTATTTGATAACTTTGTTTATTAGAATTAAATTTTAGTAAAACAAATGATCATAAAAATAGATATACATAAAAGCAATTGAATAAAATCAAAGGGAAAAATATGATGCAAGGTTCCATATATTTGAAAAACGAGTATTATCATTTTATGTGAGAACCAAGTAAAAACTAAACGACATTAAGAGATAGATATGGATGTCAATGTAGATATTTGATCTTAAAACACAGGCAAAAGACTTGATTGTATTTGATAACTTTTTTTTCTTAAAACCAATGTTATAAAATGATAATAAAAAAAAAGACATGTAGAGAAAAACAATTGAATAAAATTAAAAAAAAAATAGAGCTACATAGAAAGAATGCCTACTAATATCTAGAAAAAAAAAGAATTGAAATCTTATTCATAAAACAAATAAAAATTAAATAATGTTCTATTAAAAAACAACATAGTTTTAAAAAAAACATATTAAAATTGAAAAGAAAATTAGCAAATAAAATATTTAATAACAAGTTAATATTAAAGGATGAAATTGAATGAAACAATAAAAGAATAAAAAAATTTGGACCAGAAAAAAGGCTCAAGATGTGCATTTAGGCTGGGTTTTTTTTCTTGTCATTCAACCTTTATGTTTTTTAAGGAAAAAAAAAAGCAAGTGAAACCTAGTTTTGGGAGACTAGAGATTCGTTGAAAATTCAAATTGTGATTTTTTTGCTGAGAGACTTAATTTTCAACTAAATTTTAACCTAAAAAACACCCTACATAGCTTGACAAATTTATTCATGGCCTCAAATTATACCTAAAAAACACCCTACATAACTTGACAAATTTATTCATGGCCTCAAATTACCCAAAAAAATAGCCTAAAATCCAAAATCAACCAAAAAAACTTCTTGAGCTCAAATCTACTATTTCAATAATGAGAAGAACAAAAAATATATAGATAGAACTCTCATTATTGAATGGAATTCTTGACATAAAAATCATCATTTTTTATTATTAGAATATGTGTCAATTAAGACTTTTTCTCTATAATCTAAATTCAGCAAATCTTTCTCTTTCCTCTCTCAAATTAGAAATTGAGAAATAAAAAAATTAAGTTTTGAACTGCAATTGAATTTTTTAAATATTGAAAAATAAAAAAAAATATAATTTTAATGTAAGAGAATCAAGGTGAGTGTTTCGTTTGAATTTTGAAATTGACGCCCATTATATCATGTTTTTTTTATTTTGATCCTCTTTTTTCAATTATGTCATTTTTTAATAAATATACTTAAATTAGTTATTAATTTGGTCATGAATTGGCAAAAAAAAATGGATGAAAAAAAAGAGCACTACTAGAAATAATAATTAATTGATCAAAGAAGAAAGAGCACGAACCGATCCCTACTAGAAAGCGTGATTCAAGGAATCAAAGATGGACAAACTCCAATTTGTGTAGTTGATAGTATAGACCTTTTTTTTTAGTTTTCAATTATAATTTTAAGTTTTTTTTATTGGGATAATGGTTTTTCTTAACATTTTATAATAAATCTGTTAAATTTAACTTGTGTTTAATTAATATCTCTTGACAAAAGAAACAAATATAATAAAAATATAAATATATTTGGTTGGAGAAACATAAATAAAAATACACAATAAATTTGTCTCTAAAATAGTTTTATAATAAATTTATATATTTTTAAAACAGAAAATACAAAGAAACATGTCTTTTTTATTTTTGTTTTTTCTATCCTAAAATAGTAATTAAAAACTACCTACTAAAATAATATAGAGGAGACTTCACCACCGATTCTGTTAACTTGATTTTTGTTTACCAAATACCAAATGAAGACTACTTCAATATATGGATCAATTTTCTCAAAGTAGTAGTGAATACAACTTGCATCCAATTCTAGTTTCCATCCGGTGGTCTTACATATAAGAAAAATAAATAAATAAAATCATTTTATTATTAATTTATAGTTGGAATTATTATAATCTGATAAAGAAATATTTTTTTTAATTGGACTAGAAAATAGTGTTCATATTTTGATGGCATGGGGAGATTATAATATGGTTTGTTGTTTCATAAACGTTCCAAATCAAGTAATGAAGTGATTTAAAAGATTCCCCCATATACTAAATTTATCTCGGTGTTTTTTTTATTTATTTAAACTAAGAGAGGTTCTTTTTGCTATATAACATTTTTTTAAAATTTAAAAAATCATAGAATTATTTATTTTTAACTTTTATTTTATTTAGGAGAACTACTTATAAAAATTACTTATATGAATAATTAGATAGAATAGTTTTGACCTTGCAAACTGAAAATGAGAAAAAAATATATGAATAAATACCAATATTAAAAAACTAGCTAGCGCTCCCTGCATCATCTCCGTAAGCCATTAGAAGGTATTGCAGAAAAACAGCTACTAAAGGAACCACACGGTGACATTTGCAGGCTTTACACCATAATTCAGTGCGACAGGTTTATATCATCGAATCAAAGCCACAATAAAGAAGAGAATAAAATGCTAATTTTGATTATTTTTCAATTTTAAAATACATGATGAGTTGAGGAGAGCACAAGGAAACTGAAGCCTGCGTATTGATATTAGCATGTGCTATCAAAGCTTAGCACAAGGCCACATGAACGACAAAAGGCACTAATCCGAAGTAATCACTGATAACCAAGAAGCAGAACAAATCCTAATCAAACATCTTATATGGCAGAAGAAGAAAAAAAGAGCAATAGCATAAGCCTAAACCTACACTGTTGAACGGCAAAACAGGTTCCTACATGATTCCTAAAATTCTTTCTTCACAGGTGCGTTGGAAACCTACAGTGATGGTGATGACAACAATGATGATCCATGCTGGAGCCAATCCTTGGCGCATATAAGGGCTTCAAGTGTCACAGGACGCAGTGAACTCCTGTAGCTATCTATCCTTCTGTTTTCAGTGTCAAACACTGAATCAGGAGTAACAGTAGACACTGGTATCGATAAAATATCAACGGCCATCTTGGAAAGTGTTGGATACTTCAGTCTGTTTAGTTTCCACCAACCTAACACATCAAACTCATGCACACGAGGCAGAAGCGACTCCTCTAGATACTGATCCAATTCTGACTTGAAATGTTGCCCACATGTAATCTCGGAGATGTATATATCAAAATCTGAAAGCCCATCTCCAATAGAAAGCATAGGTAGATCTTGAGTGTGTAATTCTTGAGGCTGCATCCCCTGACAGATTACTTGGAGTTGCATCTCTTGCGGCTGCACTTCTTCTGTCTGCATTGCTTGAGATGGCGCTTCTTCTGTCTGCATCACTTCAGGCAGCGCTTCTTCTGTCTGCATCTCTTGAATGGATACTTCTTGGGAGGGAACTTCTTCAGAGCAAATCTCTTGAGCAGATACTTCTTCGGAGAGGACTTCTTCAGTGTGAATATCTTGAGGGTGTATTTCTTCATTGTTCATCTCTTGAGCGCGTACTTCTTCACTTTGCATCTCTTGAGAAGGCACTTGTTCAGTGTGCGACTCATGAGGTGCTTCTTGAGGATGCATTTCATCTGAGGGTGGTTCCTGGGAGGGCACTTCAGTGTATATCTCATGAGATGATACTTCTTGGGAAGGCACTTCTTCAGCATGCATCTCTTGAGGGGTCACTACCTGTGAGGGCACTTCTTGAAGGAGCGACTCATGAAGAGACACCTCTTGGTGGTGCCCATCTTGAAGAGGCACTTCTTGAGGAGTTGCTTTGTCAGGGTGTACCACTTGATGAGGTACTTCTTGAGGGTGCACTTCTTGGGCAGGTAGTCTTTGAAAGTGTTCATCCGGAGCAGGTGCTACTTCAATTTCTTGTAGATTGTCTGATTGAGGAATGCTGACAAGCCCTTCTTCCACATCTGTTGCCGGTAGATGAAAATTGGGTGTAAGATATCCTACCAAAAGTTCATGAATACCATCATCAACACTCTTGATCCACATACCAGCATCCTCGCCAAAGACCTTTGGGAAGCTAAATTCAAGAAGCTTCATCTTAAACCTTGGATCCATGACTACTGCAATTGCCAAAACAAGGAAGCAATCGTTCCAATATTGATCAAACTTTTCTTTCAAGGGTTTGGTCAAGTTTCTGACAAAGGGGTCATGGCTCATGGCTGCACTTGTCAGCTCTAACTGGATTTTGTACACTTCATGGTAAAATACATGGGCAGGAGGGTATGATGGGCCTGTCAAAATGTTAGCTGCATCATATAAAAGCTTCAAGTATGTGCAGAGAATATCCGCCTTCTGCCAATCATCGATTGATGGGTTTATCTTGTAAACAGGGTCAGAAGTATCTAAGCAAGCAAATACTTCTTTCAATTCACAGGCAGCCACCAGCAATTGGTAAGTTGTATTCCATTTAGTTTGATCATCAATAATGAGGTCTTTTGTGCTAGGGACTTGAAGTTGTTGCCTTAGTTCAGTGAACTTCTCATCATGAGCTTCTGAAGTTTTCACATACTTCACACTTTCACGGATTCTCATGACAATATCCCCTGTGGCACTGAGTGCATCTTGTGCAAGACAACTTAAAACACGGGCATAGCAATTCCCTTTCAGTAATTGACCACGGAGCACAAATGGGTTCTTGACAGAAAGAAGTCCTCTTAGATTTCCAATTACGGTCTCATTTGAGAAGGATTGATCGAGGGTAAGAGTAAATAACTTGCTCTCCAATTGCCAATCAGATAGGCAAGACACAATTGCTTCATTGAAGGCATAATCAGAATCATAGAAAGGTAATGTCACAACATTAAGGATCCGTTGCTGTAAATTCCAATCACCATCAACAAAGTGACCCGTTAAGAAAGCATATCCGATATCTAGATTTGAAGTCCCCAAATACAATGTGAGATTGACTCGTCCGGGAATTCCACCGATAAGGTTCAAGAGGCTTTGCTTCTCCCTCAGGTACACAGCCACACATTCACCTTGAATGGTGTTAAAATTCACCATATTGTAATGAGGTTGAAGAGTCCGGACAAAATCAATGAAACCAGGGTGTTCCACTATGTGGAGTGGATAATCATGCTGTATGATCATCTTAGCTATCTCATGGTTGCAGCGGTCCTGATCCAAGGGAATGCCTGAGAATCCAGGAGATGCTCGGAAACGTTTTTTAGGAGGGTCTGTTTTCGAGCCTGGTGTATATGGTGATGATTCATTTTTCTGACGGCTTACAGGGCAGATCCCCAGGGCAATGTGTCGTTTGAGGTGGCTGGTTCCTGCAAGCTTTGTACCAGTAATGTATGCAAATGATTTCTTGCACTGTTTACAGCATGCTCTCATACAACCAGCTCCAACAGTTTCAATTGTGAAGTGTTCCCAGACAATAGACTTCTTTCTCCTCCGTTTATTAGGCTGTTCCTCAGAAGTGGGTGGCCCATTGTTAATTGTTGGCGTCACAGGGATAATCGCCATAGTGGGACTCATGGGGTCTTCTACTTCCATGATAAGGCTCGATCCTGCAGTAGCATAGCAGGAAATAGATGGCGTTAAAAAACAAATAAGACAACGATGGAGAACTATAAATTTCATTTTTATGCAGAACAGTCATAACAAATTTCAAACTCAACGATAAAAAAATAAAAAAAATAGCATTTAAATAGTGTGCGAGGAATGTGTACCAATGTTGTCAAAAAGGAACATCAATAATGGTAAAAAGTTCAAATCAGAATCAATTGATCACCTTCGATTATAAACACTAATCATGGAAAGTGTTGTCAAAAGCAAAAGGCATCCTAAGGCATCGAGGTTGTCAAACATCCAAAGCGCCATGCACTTGCCTAAGCGCTCGCCTCGATAAAACAAGGCGCTATGCTATAATTTCAATTAAAATATATGTATGATATTATAATATATAAATCATAAATATATATGTTAAAAATTAAGATTAGAAAATCAAACTGAAACTCAAAATATTTGAACGGTCACAAAAAGTTATACTATTCAACCTTAAAAACAAAATAAGACAACTTAGAAGAGCAAATAGATTAAAATAGTTAAGCTTAAATATCATCTTTCCAACACATTATCAACCATGCTTTCATCTCCTTCACTCAAGGCCCCCATATGCATTTCATGATTATCATCTCTTATACAACTATAACCTTAAATTGTTTTTGGTGGTAGATATAAAGAATGTGGGCAAATAGGTCAAAACAGGGAAAAATAACAGATATATTGACCAGGTGCTCACGAGCACCTCAGCGCCTCTTGACAACACTGATAATGGAGCTCTTAGAACTAGCTATTTAGCATCCAGTCCAATATACACATGCAGAATAAGAGCGTTCAAGTGCATTAAAAAAGTTCAATAATATCCCATATGACAGACTTTCAAATAACAGATGCCTGACTGTTAAACTAAAATGTCTACGCCAGCAAGAAACACCAAACATAAGGAAACGTTGAAATAGACATGTACACAGGCAATGGTTCGAAAAATTGGTGAGGATTGCAATTGTCACAGTTTGACATAGGACAACCAACAACCAGTATAGAGTGAAAGCTCCTAGGAATTTACTCAAAAGAATTACACCAAATGAGCTATATCATACCTATACAACCACAAAAAAGCCCTAACCCTGACCCTAGCCAGAAAAGAACTGATGCAGCGAGCTACATATCACTGACAGTAAACGAAGAAAGAAACAGCAGAGGCAGGACTATGAATCAAACCCAACAAGCAGAACAACCTTAAACCACCACACTGAAACAAACAGGAAGACAGTTTTTTAAGACAAAGCCACCATAACAGGTCAAAGAAAACAAGCAGAAACTAAGTAACAACAGCAACTTCTTCTTACCTTGACTGACTGATCTGAACTGAAGGAAGACAATTCAGGAAAAGAAACTACCACCCTGCAAGAAGAAGAAGAATATCAAAATTAAATTTCTTGATTTTTTTTTAAAATTAGTTGATTTAAAAAAAAAAACAAAAAAGAAAATTACGGAGGAAGAAGAAGATGATCATGATCATGATGGGCTTTGAGGCTTACTTGATGAGCTGCAAAGCAAAAGTTTAGAGCTTTCTTTTGAAAGCTTGGAGCTTTGAAATTAGAAAAGAAAAGGAAGAAATAGAAGAACCAAACAAAACCCTAAATTGGACCTTCTTCACAAGGGGTAGGCTATGGCCTAAACAGATTCCGAGTCTGCTGAGGGCCTCTTCTACTTATTATTATTAATAATAAATTAGGCCCTATGTTTTTCATTATTTTTAATGTTAGTCCCTTTTCTTTAAAATCATAACTTCGTACCTTAATCAAATTTTCCTATTAATTTCTTTTAAAATTTCTAAATTAATGTTTTTGAAAGCACTAAAATTTAAAAGTGCTTCTGAAAAAATTTAAAAAAATTTATTTTTTATTTACTTTAAATTATTTTGATATGCTAATGTCAAAAATAATTTTAAAAAAATAAAAAAAATTATTAACATACTTTTTAACATAAAAAGTTATTTAAAAAATAATCATAACCACACTGTTAAATAAACACTTATAATTTTGTCTTGAATAGGTAAAATTAGAAAATTGAATTACGAAAAAAATAAAGATAAGATAGAAACAATTTTAGTTACAATGAAAAACAAAAATAAAGCTAGGTTACAGTAAACTAAGAAAATTAAGAGCTTGATATTTATTTTTTAAAATAAAGGGATTTACTAAATATTTCATAAGAAAATCAGGGATCAAGTCATAATTTATTCCATTATTCTAACTAAATAAAAGAGAGAAAGGGACAAATTTGCAAGGAAAAAGAAACAATTGAAGTTGATATGGACTTGGCTTTGAGGTCCATCAATGTGCTTGGTGTGGCTGTACACATAGCCCACCTACCACCTATCCAATCTTGACCGCTGATTTGTTTCCAAAGGCAGATGGAATCTGTAAAAAAGCCAACGTGTCGTTTGATGGACAAGGGCTAGACTACGCTCCAGTCTAGTCGAAAATTGGGATTCTATGGAATAAAGTTGAGTTTTTTTATCACAACAAAATAATACAGCAAAAAAAATATCTAAAAATTACTATTATCATATTTGTTGCATTCAACAATAGTGACTTTTAAGATGCAGTAGCAATTGTGACTTCAAACTATTTTAAACTCTTTAATTTATTTTATTTTATTTTTTCTTTCCATAACCACCACACACCTCATATCTTTATTATCATCGAGAATCATTTCACTCTTTCTCATCTCAAAATACTCTCACCTTCACCGTGAGACCACGCCCTCTCTCTCTACTACAATATGATCTCTCTCTCTCTCCACCCGCGTGTTTCTCACTAAATATTTAATTGTTATTGTCATCATTAGTCACTATCATTCTCATTTAACTCTTCGAGTTATATTATATATTTTTTTTATCAATTTAATATAATTTATGTTAATTATTGATTTTGAAAATGTTAGGATTTAAAATTAGTGATTTAAAAAAAATTAAGTTTTTTTTTTTAATAAGACTACTTAGCTATAAAATTCATTGATTTGAATTGTTACTTTTAAAGAAAATTGATGATTTTATGGTGATGGTGGTGGTGATGGTGGTGGTATTTTTAAAGAAAATTGATGATTTTATGGTGGTGGTGGTGGTGATGGTGTTGGTGATGGTGTTTGTGAATTAGGGTTAGAGTTTATGTTTTTTATGGTGTTGGTGAATTAGGGTTAGAGTTTATGTTTTTTAGTTTAAATTAGAGATTTAGTTGAATTAGATATAAATATGTTATTTGGCTATAAAATACATTAATTGGGTTGATAGTTTTATTATTCATGGGTTTTCTTTGGTTAGGTTATCAATTAGGTTTTGTTGATAAATCATGTACTTTGATTAACCCCTATAATATCCTTTAAAAGGGATAAATATCTTTTATATAAGTATTAATAAGGGACAAATACATCTAATATAAATATTAATTAGGGATAAAAATATCTTACATTTGTGTTAATAAAATGAAAATGTGGTAGGTCATAGAAAACTTTCATACAATTAAGGGTGTAAAATAGAATAGAATTCAGGCTAAAAAGCAGGATAATAAAAAATCCCAAGGGGTCAAGCGTTGGGTCTGGGCCATAAATATAGACTCAAAAGATTATACTCAAGTCACTCAGTATGATTTGAGGGACATCACGACAAGCGCTTGATGCCTAGGCCAAACTTGTTTTCAAGCCCTCTAGGGTTCAAATTATCTTTAAAATGAGTTTTGGCTGATAAAAAGTTATTTAAAAAATATTGATAAGTCTTAGTCCATCAATTCATATATATTGATCTTAAAAATTCAAATTCAAAAGGTTATAAAATTATAAATCTATTGGGAATTTTTTTATTTTTTATTTTTCATCATTTTCTTAGAAAATGTTCTGGATCTTTTGATGTTTTATCGGGATCCCAATTTCCAAACAAAAAACATGTATAGTTTGAATAAAAACCTAAGAGTTTTTAAGCATGTTTGAGTTTTCTTAAAAAAGACTGATGAGCTTTTTCATCTATATACAACGTGAAAGTTTACAACCCATTCGATTTACTTATTATATGATATCTTAATTGAGGGTAGGGTAAGCAAATTATCACACATAAACATTTCATTTCTAAAATAAGATTTTTAAGTGGAAGTTGCATGTTTTTATTAAAAGAAAGGTGCAACCATGGCAATAAAAAAGGCTTGAAAAACATTAGCAATGCTACTATCCAGGACGCTTAGTATAGAAAGAAGAGAGAAGGCCTTATTAGAAAGAAAAAAGGCTTTCATCTTTTCAAAGAAATTATTGTTTGATGAGGAAAAAATAGTATTAAAAGTGAGCCAGTAAAACAAGATTGTTTGAGATAAAAGAGGCAAAGAAATCATTAATTGAAACCTATTAAAAAAATTGGTAACCAAATATTCTAAAGTTGGAGGTATTTTCATTAAGACATCAATTTTATGTAAAATCACCCTTTTCTTTCTTAACAAGGTGTTAACTATATACTTATTGAAATATTTTAAAATAAACAGAAGTAATTTCTTAGCAAGATAAGGTAAAATACAAAAAAAAAAAAAAGATTTTGCTAATAACATAACTCAACTGAATATTATGATTTAGCTGTTATCATTACCATCATCATTATTATTATCAAAGAGTCATCTCAACACTAAAGTTTAGGCTATTAAGTGAAACCCCAAGATATAATTTATATCACTTTCTAATACACCTTCCTTAAATGAAAGTTATTTGAGCTTGAAACTTGCACATGTCTATACTAACTTGTGCTTAATTTTATTAAATAGAATGGTAGTAAAAAGATTCAAACTTGTGATTACTAGGTTAATTGTGTTAAGAAACCATCTCAATCTAAAAGTTTAAGTTGTTAAGTAAGGTTTCAATATATGATTTATATTATATATTTATTAATTATAATAATCTTAACTTGTTTGTTTGTTTTATTTATTTATTAATTGTTACAAGGTCAATCCTTAGCCAAAGCTTATTTAAGGAAAGTATCTTCATCACTTAGACATTCTTGAAGAGATAAATGAGAAAGATATAACAATTATAGCTCAAGTCAAGGGTGCTAGAAAAAAAGTTTAAAGATAGGGGAAAAGAGAAGGGAAATGAATAACATGACATTGATGAGATGCAAGCAAGTAATGAAATTTATTTACAGAAATCTCATCCCTATAATTGTGAAAGTGCTTTATCAATATCAAGAACACAAGGTCCATTATCATTTACTTCATCATTTTCTATAACTTCATCTTTGAAATATACAAAATAAAAGGCACCAATGACAAGTGATTATTTCTTATAAATTAAAAAGATGATTTATGCACTGAATACTATTGCATATGCTATTATCAACATAAACGATTGAGTTTGGAAGCCAACCAAGATAATTGAAGCAATGAGAAAATTAGGATTTGAGGCATCAAATCTTTTTGAAGCAGTTCAATAGCTCATAAATCATCCTACTATTATTAGAATATCTTTTGGATATTCAAAAGAGCTATTCTTTGAATGGTTTGAAAAATAAAAATAGGTTTGTAATATGTTATTGAAGCGTTCAAGTTATGCATAAAATTTAAAGCTAATATTTATGCAATTGTCATAAACTTATTTACACAATTGTCCAAAGCTTATTTTAAAGTTAAAACTTTTTATTGCGTGATTTGTATGGTGATAGCTTTTGAAATATTAAAACTAAGAATTGTGGTATCTTTTTTAATTATTAACATTGTCAAAATTATGTTAGTCATTGGCTTGTTTATTTGGCAATTTGATTTGTGTTGATTTGGTATTTATTTTATTTAAGTTTAATATGAGAAAAAAATCAAGAATTTTTATTGGAATATTTCTAGAATTATTTTTGCTCAACATTCCAATAAAAAGACAGGTATTAATATGAGATAGGTATATTTATATCTTCTTTAAAATGCTTATATTTCATGTCATTTTAATAAATATAAAGGTTCTTGTAGTAAAATGAAATAATTTCTGTAAAAAAATAATCTCTATATAAAAGTAAAATAGTCAAAATTGTCATCGAGTATTCAAATAGTATAACTGAATTTAATTATATGATTTAATAATTTATTCCAAACATAAAAAATTTAATATGTTATCAATTGAATTCAAATTTGCTTATGAATTAAATTCAATTTAGTATGTGATTTAATTCTAAACATGTTCTAAAAGAGGTAGTGAAATTAATATGGAGCAAAACACAATCCAATATGGATTGTAACAGTGCTCAAAAATATTTTTTCTTCTTCTTTTAATCCTTAGGTTTTTTTTTTCACACAACTTTTTTTTTAATTTAAACCTTTTATATTTAGTTGGTTTGAGTTTAGGCTTGATGATTTAATTTGATTGGCTTGGTATTGGATTGATGCAATATTAGGGAATGATTTTGTAGCTCGGTTTATACTCACATTCGAAAAAATAAAATTCAATCTTATCTAACTAAAATAATTAAAGCTCTTAGGATTAAATATGAAACTTAAACAAATTTTAAGCTATTTTTTTCATTGAATCAGGGAGTGAAGTGAAAGAAAAGAGGAAAATTGTTTGGTGTGTATAACACATGTACCAACAAGAAAGTCACTCAAGATGAGGCAGCATATATGATGCATTGTGAGCATAAAAAGTGACCTTTCTTGATATAGTTGGAGTCGTCTCAGCAAGATATACCTGAATTGAGGATACATATCTGTAGAAAAACTTTAATTTAGCTCTAACAACCTTGTTTTTCCTCTCTTTTCTCCTTTCTCTCCTGATGATATGGACCAGCCCAAAAACACCAGCAAGGACCCATTACATGTTCCAAATGGTCCAATGACTCGGTTCAAGACAAAGACATTAAATGCATTAGTTTTAAATGTTTCAACCAAGTCAGAATTGAAAGGTTCGTTAGAGTATCAAGAGGAGACGCTAGTACATCTTATCCATGTACAAGAGAGATCCAATATAACCTTATTTGGGCCATGAGGTGAGAACAGCAAAGAAAACAAAAGAATTCTACTACAACTTGGAAACAACATGGGTGGCTATATTTTCCTTTTGCTTCTAGGATTAAGGGGCTACATGGAAGGCTATAAATAAGCATTGAATCAGTTCTGTAATATTTTACATCCTTCTCTTCTTCTTATGACAGAACATAGATTTAATATTAAAAGCTTTATTTTATTTTGTTAGCTATAGCCCAAGGCTTACTTAGGCATAATTAATACTTTGTTTTCAGTTAGGATCCAAGACTTGTTTGAATTAAGTTATGGGCTTTTCAGTTTAGGATTTTAGATTAGTTTTTTAGTAAACCTCATGTAAGTCCATATAAGGGATCCATTAGGGTTAATTTTTCAAGAACTATTTAAACTCATGTAAGCCATAATTTGAGCAGCTTTGATGATAATTACTTCTGAATTTTTTAGTTTTAACGTATGAGAGTGATTCTTGTATTTTTCAATTCTTAAACGAACTGAATTTGACTTATCGAAGATTAACTAGTTTTGTGGCATCATTCTACTCAATCCAATAGTGTTGGTGCCTTGGAGCAGGTTTCATTGTGTCACACTCCTATCAAACCTATTTCAGGTTTCCAGAATCAAGATCTCAATCTTGATTGTGGGTTGCGTGACCACATAATCATGAGGTTCGCATCACCTAGGTTTCAATATCTAACTCTTCAAAATAGCAACATGGACTGTCAATTTTTTATAATATCAAATTTTATTCTTATTTTTTTATTGTTATTTTTAGCAATAATTGGAGTTTATTTTCACAAAATTAATGTTCAATAAACCTTGAAATGGTATTCAAAATCATGAACATGCAAAAGATTCGAGGTGGGAGAATGTTAAAAACAACCGATGAAAATGCAATGTAAGAAGATAACACAATCCATTATAGATTGCAATAGGTACACATAATCATTTTTTAGCCCTTCAACTTTTTTTTACTCACTAATATTTAAGGTGAGACAAGGGTTGAAAAGTGGGTTTTTTTAAATGTCAAAGAGGTCAGAACTCGAGTTTTTGATGGTTGTTGACCATATTATAAAGCGATATATTATTTACCACCTAGCATGGCTCGTTGTCTCATTTGTTTTTCTTTTTTCTTGAAAAAATGAACAATGTGCTTGTAGGCTTACACATTTAACCTCTTTTTTTCTTTTTTTCCTTTTTAATAATTTTGATGTAATTTCTTAAAAATCCAATAATTTAAAATATATTAGGTATATTCTGTTATTCTACCTAATTAAAAATATAATTTATATATTATTTTATTATATTCCATTTCTAAGGTAAAATTATAGAAATATTTTCAAAATATCAGCAATTGCCCTTTTACATTATAATCATTTTTTAATTCAGTTAATTTACTATGATTGTGTTTTTTCATTATAAGATTAAATAAAGTGAACTTATAAAAAAAATTAGGTCATGAATTTTTCTTGTGTTTTATAATAATAATGGTATTGTCTAAATATTTTTTTGTATTAAAAAGAACTGATATCACCAAGAATTATAACTGAGCACAGGCGCTGGCTCTTATCAAGTTTATTATTATTTTAGACTTGGAGTCTTCCGTCATGAAGCAGTAACAGTTGAGATTTGGTTTAGCTTCATGAGACAAGATTAGAGAAGACCATGCATTTCATCACCTAGAAATCATTTCATCAGGTTTATTACGTTATCATTAATTCAAATAAAAGCAAATGGGGATATGGGGAAGAGATTTTGAAGCTGTGTCGATACACATCCAGTCTAATTAGATTTTCTCAGCCATTTTTATACCAGTACTACCAGTCATGCAGAGATTTTCTGATATGCATCCTTTCCTGCCTCAATCTAATATTTTCTTAATGCTTTGAACAGCAAAATTGAACAACATGTCTGATTTGGTTAGTTGTATTCATTCCTATTAAGTTGTATATGAACTTACTGGTAATTGGTTGGGCAATGAGAAAGTTTTGTAAAACGCAAGTCCTTTCCCAGCAATCACTGACAAGGTAGCAAGTTATTGTGGATTTGGATGTAGATTGCTCAATGCTTGGTATGATTGTAGAGGGTCTTGGTCAGAGATGATGATGCTAGCTACTCTTCTGGCATATGTCCTGAAACCAGAGACTTAACAGGCTAATGTTGCAGCGAATCCTGGTTACGATATCATAAATAGCCCCCAATGTCCCAGTTCATTGTAAATGCAGTCTCTGCAACAGATCATTGGACTTGACTATCAGTCATTCATGATGGCAGCCAGCATGAAAAGATTGGATGCAAATACCAGTAAGTTCGAATACTACATGAATCGGATTTTAATGCTGCGAATTTTGTTTAATTTTACAAACAGGAGGATCGGAAATATTTATTGAAACTAGAAGCTGGTTCTTTTGCTGGTGCAGCTGTAATAAAGCATGGAAACATCCTTTATCGGCCTGAGATAACAAGACCAAACATCTTACAGGCTCTGGTTATGATCAAGAAAAGTCGTCAAGACTGACAAACCACTTTTTCTTGTGTATCTAAGAGATGTTCTTTGACCCATTTGCCATGATAGTAATCTATGTTCATAAACATAATGTTGCAACTGCAGCATTCATAGGGAAGCAACAACGTTCCTCAAGAACGAATCTGAAAACAGTAACTGCCCAAGAGATATCATGAGTTTTCCTGAGATTTGTCTTTGCACCTTCCCTTTTCTTCTCCCTGCTGTCTTTCAGCTGGAAATTGCCTGGAGGCCTTGACCCCCCCAATACTGTGTATTAGGATATTCATTTTCCAGTACTATATAGAAATATTGCAGTTTCATGAGCTTGATTAGCGAGCTAACAACTTTAAGTCAGGCAGTTAAGCGTTCTTGAGGATCATATGAGTTCTTGAATTTGCACAGAAGTATTTCTTGTTCTTGGCTGTCGGTTATATAAGCAGTCATTTTGACTTAATGGCAATAAAAAGGATTCATGGAAGGAAGGTGTGCTAAATGTGATTGAAACTTGACTACATGTGCCATGTTCTTCTAACTGGGAAGCATACACCAGCTACATTGCTGTCAAGATAATGCTGTGGTGCCAGTAATAAATTTCGCAACTTATCTGTAATTATCCATGGACTGCTTGGGTGTGTTTAGTATTGCTGTTCTTGTTGTTGTGATCGTGGTTTGAAAAAAGTTATTTTATAAAAAGTATTTTTAGTTGAGATTGAGTTGAAAAAATATATGTTTGGTTAAAACTATGGTTGAAATTGAGGTTGAACAAAAAATAGTTTAAAGTATTTGGTTAAAAAAATGCTTTTCAAATTGAGGTGTGTGTGTGTATTAATGATTTTTAATTAAATATTGTAGATTTAATTAATGTTATTACATCATGAAATAAATAATATTGATATCAAATATTTTTATTATTCCATTAAATTATATGCAATGTCATCACATACGAAATCTATTTAATAAAGACTATATTTCTCATGGTTTCTTAAGCGCGCAACAACAAAAACTGAATTTTTTGTTATGTCATCAAGCGATCTCCTTCTAATTTTTTGAATAAAATATAATTAAAATAAAAATAAAAACTTAATTTTTTTAACTGAGTCGAACCCGGCAAGAATATAATTGGAATTGCAATCAAATTACACAAATACTGCGTCATCATGTGATATCCTTCTAATTTATATAGTGTTATTAAATAATATTAAATAATAGTTTTTGGAGTAAAACTCAATTTTAAAAAAAAATTACAATTTTATTACGTCCAAAATTCATTCGACAAGAATTACAGTTTTCATAATTTTTTGAGCGTGCAATAAAATTAGATAAAATATTATCAGGAATAAAATTAAGAATACAATATGAGTAAATTTAATTCATCTTAAATTAATTTTTTTAAAAACACAAAAAAAATATTATTATTAGCGTTCATGTGAATAGTAGTTTTTCAAAAAAAATAAACTTTTTACATGAATAGTGCAAGTAAATTAATTAACTCGCACTGATTATTTAAAAAAAAAACTGTTCATTCTAATGAACAGTGGAAGTGCATAAATTCACTCGCACTGTTGACTAAAATAAATAGTGCGGCAGTGGAGCATGGCTCCACTGTTATGTTCCTCCCTCATAATTAAAAAGCAGCAAAATGCTGCTTCTCAAAACCAATTGAAAACCTGTTGCGCAATCTTTAATTTTAGTAGGTTTTACCAATATTTTTTATTTTTTTTCTACATTACCAAATGATATTATGTGTGGCTGTGGGTGAATCTCACCCGCAGCCACCTTACCAAACAACCACTTTAAATCAGTGGCACATTGAAGCAATGAGAAAGTTGACTGCAAATTTAATAATATGAGGTTTTTTTGAAATAATTTTTTTAACTGAAAAATATATAATACCTTATCAAATTTATAAATTATTTTAACTGTATAGAAAAATAAAATAAAAAGAACTAAATTATAAAATTTAATTATTAATCATTTCAATATTAAAAGATAAAATAAAAACAAATATAAAAAAAAATCAAATAAAAAAATGCAGTACAATACAAAAAAATTCAAATAAAAAAATGCAGTACAATACAAATTGTAATGAATATATGTCAATGGTAGTTTTCAAAAATTCAAATAAAAAAAAAAGCAATTCATGAATTGCTATTATAATTCATAATGTAAATAAACAATAATTTCTTTGTATTTTTTTGCTTCTTCCCTGTTAATTAACATCAGTAATAGCGGTGTAGCAGTTAAAAATAAAAAAAAATAATGTCATGAAAAAATATTATTTTAATATATTTTTAAAAAATATTTTAAAAAATAATTATTATTACAATAGCATACTCCAATACTTTTCAAACCTGGCTAAAGTGTACATTACTTTTCAAACCTGGCTAAAAGTGGAGGTAGCTTGCCTCAACTAGTATATTATATGCAAGAAGTGAAAATAAAATAATTTTTTAACCTTTTTTTTATATAAGCAAAACAATCTTTTCGAAAAAAAAAATCCAAACTTAGAATTCACCCACCAACCTGCAATGGCAATAATTCTGTTCATTTAATGGATGTTTGGAAACACAATTATACAATTATATTCATATTTTAAAAAAAATTAAATTTTTTTGTTAAAAATTAATTTTTTATATATTTTAAATTATTTTGATACATTAATTTTTAAAATAATTTTAAAAAATAAAAAAATTTATTTTAATAAAACAACTGAAAACACACTTCCAAATAATCATGCCTTGAAATACAGGGATCATTGAGGCATTTTCATGACATCAAATTGTATGTTTGATCGTTTGCTCAAATACTCATCATATTTCCTGGCCCTTGCTGCTTTAGCCTGCTCATAGAATTCTTCTTTTTGGTGATATCATAGAAATTATTGTGTTTGCTGGCAGCAGCTCTAACCAGCTCATAGAATGCAATTTTACACTTGAAGATGCTAATCTATATCAATTTGTCTAGAGTTGAATTTACAAGGAAAAAAGAAGAAGAAAGAAATGAAAGATTCTCCACCAGGTTGCTATTGAATTTTTCTTCAACACAATGCCGAGAGACGTCTATTTAAGCAATCAGAGTAAATGAATGCTTAGTCCTTAAAGCTAAATGGTACAAAAAATCTACGGCTAATGTAAAGCTCAAAGGCTGCTACTATTGTGACTCCGGATGTCACCACCAACTTAGAGGTTGTCCTTCAGCCATTTCAGAGCACCGTTTGTAAGAGACCTGTAAATGTCACTGCTTATATGGATTAATGCTTATATATGTGTGTGTGGGCATGCATGCGGGCCAATTTGTATCCGGCGCAGGCAAGCAAATAAATGAAGAAAAGAAAACTGTTGAAATAAATACCATAGGAAATCAACATGACAGAAATCAAAATGCAGTGCAGTTAATGGTTTCCTTTTGAAAATATAAAGCCTTGCGATATGAATTCATTCAAATATTTATATAGATAAGGCAGAACTTCTTAAGCATGGATGCTCACATAATCTAGTGAAGAGTTTTAATTAGCATAGGTCATTTTGGTCTCCTGATGCTTTAAGAATTGAAAGAATAGGTCACAAAGGGCAGGTGACAACTGCCCAGATTTTAAGAAAGAATGGCTCCTAAAAAGATACAGAGCAGCATGCAGCGATGGGCGAGTAAACCAACAGACAAATGCAGTTACAGTGATAAAATTCAACAGGTTAAAGGATATGAAAAACAATATTACCCTGCAAAATCTTTCAACTTCTGCCATGGGTCATTTTGATCTCTTGATTCTTCAGTTGTCTCAGAAACAGTTTCCACCTTGCGTTCCTGATCTCTGGCTGCAGAAACAAAACAAATGGCATACTCATCTTGCATTACACCAGACAATACACATTAATAAAATTAAAATAAAATATAGGAATATTTGTCTATTCCATTCACAAACAAAATAATAAAACTCGTCATGTTCATGTATATTTCAGATAGTCAAATCCTACCCAAGGAATATGTTATTTTTGTCATTATTTCAGGAGAGAGAGAAAAACATATATTAGACAAATTACAAATATCAAACACTTGGCACTTCGTGAATTGGATAGCATGATATCATCTACAAATAGCAAACAATTGCTTACTGGCAGGCTGAGTTTTGAGCCGAGTTCGTGATCGAGTGACATTTTTATTACTCAGTGAAGCAAGTTCTTCAAGCAATTCACGTTCTTTGGCACTGATAAACATAAGCAACACTTTGGAGTTAAGCTCAAGTAAAGATGTTAATTATGTGTTTGACAGTATGTAAAGATGCAAATTCTTAACACCAAAATATGATCACAAGAAGCATCAAAATAAATGAGAAGAGGAGTTTATAACAACAGAGCTGCAATTAAGCACTATGTTAAGCAATAATTATCAGTCAAGCTTAGTAATATAAACAAAAGATAAAAGATAAAATAAATACAATGAAAATTACCCATTAATATGTTATTAATTACAATGAAACAGAAATTATCAGTTTTATACTGAACATATGGAGCCCATCTTATCATTGTCAAACAAGATAAGAACCTAAATCACCATTTCAGCCCAAAGCTCACAATGTAAATTAAAAAGAATATTGCATATATCAAACTTAAACTACACCAAATCAGCCATTATCAGTTTCCCATCAACCATCATATAGCCTGTCTTATCAAGAAATAGATCATTGTGAGCTTCAAACAAGCAGAAACCTAAAACACCATTTTAATGGTTAAAAAAATGAAACTGAAAAGGGCTAATAAAGATCAAACAGCAAAACAAAAGCCAAACTGAAAACTACAAAAAATATGGCATCAGAGAATAAGAATTAAAACATAACAATAAAAGTTATTATTGTGATATTGACCAGATGATAAAAAGAAAATAAGTCCATACCTTATACGCTTTGGTATTGTAACTTTAATAGTAAATAAGTGATCACCGCGGATGGATGGTTTATTCAGTTTAGGTGCACCTTTCTTAGCTAGGACTAACACATCCCCTGGCTGTGTACCAGGTGGAATCTGAAGCTCACTCATTCCTTCAACTGTTTTCACCTGTTTTAAATGCAGAAATCACAATTCAGTGTGCACAGAGATTTTGTATTATTCAGCCTTCTTAACATTGTATGCTGACAAGCTAAATATGCAGAGAGTTAAAGGACCAAATTAAAAAATTGTCATTGCAAAGGAAAGAATCAAAAGATGACATGTTAAAATCAGGGTCTTCTAGCATAACGGTCTTCACTCTACCCTAGAATTGTTCTAGGCACGGATCCATGTGTTTATTACACCAATCCACGTGGACGATTATTTCTCTCTAGAGATTTTCAGGAAACAAAAAAATGGATGAAGTTGGAAAGGTCTTGTAGCAACTGAATCTCATTTGCATACATTTATGCACAAATAGGGATTCTGGCTCCATTGGACCATCCTCAAATAGTTTCAACTTTTTATCAAAAAAGAACAATAGAAGTTTCTCTTCTTATGCATGTAAAACTTTTCCAAGAAGAAAGTTGACTTGAGCTCAAACATTATCTGGAGGAGACCATCAACTAATCGGGCTCAACATTTACAGACCACTTCAATAATCAATCAGCATAAGTTTTACTGTGAAACCATAAAGAAAAAAAGAATAAAAAATAGAAGCCCCATCTGCTGGTCTCTGTAATTTTACAACTCCTCTGGATTCTGGTAGTTGAGGTGATTTTGACCAATAAAAGAGTATTTTTAAAATGGTCCAGAATGTGACAGTGAAAAGGGTCACGCTCTGCAATTCAGTATCATAGTTCCACTCCTACGCAAAAGCAAGATTTTCTAATGTGTTATCTTTTGCAGTGGTGCACAAAATGAATATTTTATCTGCTTAATGTTTCATCAACTTAAATACTATCACTAGTTTAGATGAACAAAAGTAAAAAATTAAGGCATGCATAGATCTAACTGAGATGATAAAAATATGACCTTAGCAACAGTCCCCAGTATTGCATCAGCATAACTGATAGATATTGTTGAGGTGAGATTAATGCCATCTCTTTGGATTCCTGTTATCTCTTCAACATCAAGATACACATAAAGATCCCCTAGAGGACCACTGCAAAAATCAAAATCAATTACTGATTTAGAATCAAGTTCAGTGTGAAACCTTCAGAAGATATACATGTAAACATTAGGTGATCAGTTGTGACGCTTAAGGAAAAACAAAATGCAGTGATAAACATAAAGGAAAGAAAAAAGGTGAGCTGATGAATGCAAGGAGAATACATTTTGCAAATTTATTCATAATTTTATATTTAGGAATTTTCTACCATTATTCAGGAAAAAAGTTTATTTCATCCAGTAATTATTGACTAGGAGCGTTAGTCTATTTCCTAATTTAATTAAGACTCTTTAACGTCCTTATGTGCTTGTATATTGCATAAATACACATGTTCTATGTATTTTGGAGATGATTTGGTGAATGAATCTTCAGATTCAAGGTTTTCAATCTTTTTGCCATAAGCTCTACATCATCAAGAGGAAATGGCATAAGAAAACATAGATGATGAGTTGGAACTCTTGATCAGTATCACATGAATCTTCTGTTCCAGTGACAAGTAGAACAATTAAATCAAAAGAACCTTTAAGCCTACATCACATTCACAAGACCACTTTATAACAGCACCTATTAGTGAACTCACTGCAATGCAGACAATGAGAACAACTGCAACTCATGAAATTAGCAGGATGCCAACAAATCAATCTAAAAACACACCAGAATAGCATTTACTAATATTTAAGCACATATTTCAGAAAAGAAAAGCAAAAAAAATTGATTTCAAATTTAGCACATAGATCTGAATGATGTATCATTTTCAAGTTGATTCATATCAATTAGAATATCAGTTACCACATCAACAAGCAGTTCGCTGTTTCATTTTAAGTCTGACATATAATGCATTAGGACACAGTATAATGTGCTATTTCGCTTGCGAGTTTAATTCTTGATTCCTCTTAGCAATTAGTTATCACCCATTTGTTCACTGTAGCCATTTATAATCAAGTCATGTACATATTTGAGAAGCATTAATCAAAAGCAAACATATCTTGCAGAGACAAAATAAAAACAAATTCCTCGCAATGATTTGCTAAAGAACAAGATGAAGATTGAAGATAGAAAGAGACAGGTTTAATTGACATACCCTCTTGGTCCAGCATCACCCTCTCCGGCTACTCTTAGGATACTGCCTGCACCAACTCCTGGAGGGACCTTGACTTTGATATTTTTCTTAACACGAATACGCCCCTCACCAGAGCATTTTCGACAGTATTCAGAAATGACTTCGCCATCCCCACCACAATTGGGACAGACAGAAACCTAATACACAATAAGATGGACATTGTAAGTCACTGAGAAGGGAAAAGAAAGATGGATCTTACAAAGAATAACGCATGATAAACCATTCATAAAAATTGTTATAAGCAAAATACAAGAATAATAAAGAAGAAAAATCACAAAATTTATTAACTTATCAATTTTCTATTATCTAATCTGCAATTCAATTTTTTCTTAGATTCTTCTTATGTAATGCATGAAGTCACAACACATTCCATATTATGTTCATGTGATATTTTCTACTATAGTTTTACTACAGAAAAGTTCTTGAACCAAATAACATCACTCCAGCAAGGTGCCCCTCTAATGTTTAGCATATTTTCAAGCCATATAACCTGCTCAATGCTGCTGTTGCTACCTTTATCACATGAGAATTCATTCATGCACCATCCCATCCACCCATTTATTAAATGTCCTCTTTTTTCCTGATTTCTAAAAAAAGAAACTAGCAAGAACTTATTCTGCTTTCCTCGGAGCCTATTAATATAGCTTGCCGGGAATAGAGCATATTTCCATGAACTCTGTTTATTTCCTAGATCTAAAGATCATAGTTCGTATGGATTCACAATCATATTGTTTGAGGAAAAAAGATATTTTGAGAAATTGTGGATTTAGGCAGCTATTTTGTTGAAAAGCAGCCCACCCCACCTTCCATTCATTTTGATAGCAGACAATTATTTGCAGTTTTTAGAACTACCCAGAGCATCATAGTGATGCTCAAACCTTGTGGAAGTAAGCTATGGAAATGTTGAGAAAGCTCCAATTCAAGAAAAGATTTGATTAGACTTTTGGAATTTCGTTTTTATATACAAATTTTCACATCATGTGAGAATAGCAGTGATGAACAGTCCAGAAAGCTCAAAAGAAGTATGCCCTATTACCTGTGAGAACAAGCCAAAGGGAGTTTGCTCAGTTCTCATAACTTGACCCCTGCCACCACAGGTTGAGCATATCCTCATCTTGGAACCCATTTTTGCTCCCGTACCAGCACAAACTTCACATGTCTCCAAATGAGAAAGCTCAAACTCCTTTTCTGCTCCGAATATGGCCTCAGAGAATTCTAAACTAATGTCATAGCTGAAACAATAAATTTAGCTGTTAGCAATCAACAGCAATTCCAGTATAAACTTGAGGACTATCAAATACCAGTAAATATTAATTTACAAACAGTAGCCTTAACAAGGTGCTATTACAAGAATCACATGTCATTTCAAATCAATGTGTGAACCTACATCATTAAAGCCACTTATGCAGATCTGCTTTGTTTGTTTCCACAACTCAAGAAATAATCAGACAACAACAAGGTTTTCATGGAACACGACATTATACAATCAAAATTCCAGTAAGGAAAATGCCAGAAATTCTAAAAGGCACGCTGTGTTGGTTTGGTTCAGTTATCATTTGACTAGAGTTTAGAAATCTGTTACTTTGATGTCAGCTCCCAGAAAGCTGGCCAAAATATACTGAATTCTAGTTAGAAGTTGTAGGGGATTGGAAGATTTAAAGGAGAGAGAGAGAGTTGTTGTAATAACGCTTGAGAAGTGTCTTTGGAAAAACCTGCACTGAGCTGAAATAGGATTAACAAACAAGTAGACCCCACAATTGACCAAAAAAGCAGAGTCATTCAGTGTGATTTATGGGTGCTTTCAATATGTCAGTCCCTCACTTGGTCTATTTCTAGCTGAAGTGGAATTAACACACATATGATACCACAACAATCTCCATTCACATGCAAGTCCCATCCACATGAAGCAAGATTCTCTTTCAAATGAAAACTTTTGATGGTCCAAGTGTCACAGCAGATCCAAGAGCTTGCAAGCATAGGAGTCGACTCTCAACCATGAGATAGCTGACCACTAATTACTCCATCTTGCTCAATATGAGTCACGCATGCTTTCGAATCACTTGAACATAGGAAAGAAAAACAACCACAGGAGTTGCTGCATTATTGCATCAACCACTCACCCAACCATGACTCTTCAGCTATAACATCATTCATTGTCCACAGGGGGGTAACCTTTGGGTAAAACTAGCACAAAGCCCAGATGACTCTAGTTTAAAGGTTGGAAATCACAGGCTGAAATCCTTGTGTATTTGGCTCTTACTTCCCCACTTTATGCTGATGTTAATTAACTTGCCTAATGGGGAATTAACTCACATAACCAGACAACCACAATTTAAGAAATGGATATCACTTTCATATTAGCTCAACTATAAAACAGTTACAGACAATGAGAGTAACAAACAAACAAACAAAACAAAACAAAAGGATAGAGAGAAGAAGGATGGGGAATTAAAAGGCAAGCTAAATCAATTTATATGGCATCCAGCTGATATTATCAAGCAAATTTATCTTCAAGTCACCTTCTATAGGTCAACTTTATTCGAAGAAAAACCTTAATCCCAAAATGAGAGGTAACTTGAGCATTAATATACTCCGATGCTTGTTCTTTAATCACCAAGTTCTGTTTTGCGATAAAACCAGTTAGTCTTAAATACGGGGAAAAAATCGAGCCAATTAGCTGGTAGAGCTTTTATACATGTGCACAGTGTGAGTCTCTAACCGTGATTTTCTTAGTTTATTTTTCCCTGATATCTTTTTTCTTTCTATCACTTGGAGGTACATTTCGTGTTAGAGATATCAATGAAACAGGGCTACAATTAACAAGCGCAGGTTTAGACATGTTAAAAGATAAGTCTTTTATTGTAACCAAACTGGACCACACTAGTGGTATCCTACTATACATCCAGGCTACATCAAATGAAACAAATGCCAGGACCATCAGCCAGCATAGTGAAAAAAGAAAAGAAAAGGAAAAGAAAAGATGTACACAAATATTAACTTACCGAATGTCTTCGCCCTTAGTAACAGTACTACGACGGCGTGTATTGAACCCAGTTTGTTCCATGCCAGGAAAACCACCCATGCTCGGCCCAAAGAATGTCTCAAATAGGTCAAAAGGATTAGTCTGTAGAAGGAAAAGTAATTTTGTAAGATACATTGAACTTTATAGCTGTGTAGAAGATGGGTGTAACCTAGTTTAATAACATATACATGTGTAAGGTGGGATCCATTGTCGTTTGCTACTTTAAATGTTGGCATACATATAGGCAAAAGTTTCCTAGTTTAAATGTTTGCATGTATATGGACAAAAATTGGAATGCCATGCGTAAGGTCATTGAAGCAAAACTAGCTGGCATAGTGGAGAACATCAGCGCTAGGAAGCCCTTCTAATAATTGATCCCACAATAGAAGAGTAATAATGGGTGCTGCATGAGATTCCAAAAGGCGCTGGACAGGAAACCTAGTTGATTCCTGATATATACCAACTTTTCACCAGATTATTATCAGGAAAAAAAATGGAAAAAAAAAAGAAGAAATGGAGAAAGAACTAAAGAACAAAAATTGATGCAATACCGTATAAGCACTTGAGGGTCCCCCTACTGTACTTTTAACTCCAGCTTCACCGTATTGATCATACAGAGCCCTCTTTTTATCATCTGATAGCACCTGACAATATTATACTTCAGAATTCAAACGACAGCATGATAAATGCAAAAGCTTCAAAAGAAAAATGCACTTCAAGCAAGCAACAACAGAAGAAGAAAAATTGGACCAACAGAAGTAAAATGAAAATGATTGATATAGGCCAAAGGGTTTTTATATGATTAGTGAGATTATGGAAAAGGGTGTTGTGATAGGTAAGAATGATGATGAGCAAAGACTATAACGCAACAAATGACACTAACTCTGGATAGACTTTCAACATTTAATATCAGAAGGTAAAAACCAGATGTTATATGTTTAGAAAAAAATCAATATATCAAATAATTAGCATCCATCTACCAAGGAAAAGATTGATTAAGGCTTACTAGTTTATTGGGCCATGCTATGCTACGTGTTAGATATAGGGAAAAAAAAAACTTTTGAAACATAAAAAAAATATCCAAGCCAAGGGAACTATTTGGCATTCCTAGCAGGTCAACCTTGAAACCTACCACTCATGTCAGGTCAACCTTGAAACCTACCAACTCATGTCAGGTCAACCTTGAAACCTACCAACTCATGTCCTTGTCAAACACAAGTTTAAAATTAAACCGTGTTGCTCTAACATAACCAGGTCGACTTGGCAGGTTCAAAGGCAATCAAGCAACCCGCTTCCTTGTCTAGCACAGGTTTAAAATTAAATTGTGTTAGAATTGCCATGATGTAACTCAGTCAACTTGGCAGGTCCAAAAACAACTATGATGACAGATAAAAAATATGGTTTGACTTATAAAAAAACTAAAGAATACAATTCTTTTAATATTGAGATAGAGACATATTAAATCGACTTGAGCTTCATGGCTTAACAGTCAAACTCATGACATGGGTCATAAACTCCACAAGGTTTCATTACTTTTTTTATAAAAAAAAGGAGGGGGGGTGGGTAAGGATAAAAAAGGGGGAGGGGGCTCCTTAACTGGGAGGTGAGTCATCCCCCACTCCTTTTAGTGTTTAGTAGAATGATCAACCCGGCTTGGTATTAGATCCATGAATGATAAATAAGTGAGAAATGTAGAAATACAGTAAAACATCCAGTACCCCACCCAAACAAGTCAAGAAATGTAGCAAGATGCATGACATGGTTTATTAAGAGCATTATCGATAATGAAAACCTGCCCAGACATAAAACTCGTCAGTTTGGATACTACAACACAACAATTTAGTCAATATGCTGTCTTGAAAATTCAAGGGCAAATTTTGGATTTGATTTCTTATACATACCTCATACGCAGAACTAATCTCCTTAAACTTTTCAGTTGCTCCTGGTTCCTTGTTGACA
The DNA here is from genome assembly GCF_000495115.2 of Populus euphratica. Lineage (NCBI taxonomy): Eukaryota > Viridiplantae > Streptophyta > Magnoliopsida > Malpighiales > Salicaceae > Populus > Populus euphratica. The sequence continues at coordinate 112,529 of NW_011499983.1, read as the reverse complement.
TCAGGGTGGTACTGAAATTATTGTAAAAGTTAAAGCAATCCTTGACAAAATAGATGTTTGAGGCTGTCTTCAAATTTCTACCAGGATGCAAGCCCAGCCCCACCCACCAAAGAAAAAGAAGAGAGAATAGAGAAGACAATCGAACTATCAATAATCCTTGCATAGCAGTGCAATCATCAACACAGTTGCTTCTCATTGATGATTATAGCACATCTAGTGAAGTTAAAGCACATTGTAAATAAGATAACAAATGGAAGCAAGATGTGCATTCTAATTTGCAATGGTAGGATTATCTCTATCATTTGCCTTATAGCTGACAATTGGCCATCTACAGGCACTCGTAAGTGGCTGGTATATGCTCGGAACATAAGAGAGGATGCCCTTGGATATCATTTTCTTGAGATATTTTTACATGAGGACTCATAGATGACAAGCATGTCCGCATTGGGACATTCAGGATGCCAATCGACAACTTTAACCACAACAAGATCCTTGAGGGTAAATCCGCCTCCTTGGACTGAAGATTGCATGTGGATGTCTGACAGATCCATCTATATTGCTCTTCTTCTGACCAAGAAACTTTTAAGAAATGATTTTAAGAGCCTACGATCACTTAAATTTTAAGACTGTGAAGTTATGGACAACATTCTCAGTCTTTCCAAATCCTGCTAAATCTCATAAGAGACAACATAATATCCTGATATAGCATTTCTGAAAACCATAAAATAAAATGGACCAGGGAAATATAACCACGGTGCTTCTTCATTAGGACGATCACAGATCCCTATAAAGCGGATTTCATAAAGGCCTGAGTATCATGAATTTATAAAAATGCATGCTTTGAATTGTACCAAAAAGCATAGCTTTAACACACTACCATGTGCATAGGACGAGGCTGCAGTTCAAAGAAAAAAGCATGAAGGATTACCGTACTATTCAAAGATGAATTATCCAAAACTCAATAACCAACAACAATTCAGAGCTTCTACTCACATTAATCCTCAGCCCACAAATCCAAAAGAACAATCAAGTAACAATCAAGAACCCATTTTTTATTCATGTTGGCATCTGAAGAACCTTGAAAGGAACCAGAATCTTCCGATTCCATAATCTCTTCAAATCAGTAAAAGTTAACAACTTTGTAAATTCAATCCCCATCAAGAACTTGTTGCTGCTATTCGTTCACATTTCCCAGAAAGCCAAGAATAAAATGAAATCATATTTTTCAAGAAGGCCCAAGATTGTGAGGTGGTTACCTGACGAGCTAACCTTCGATAAGCAGCTTTGATTTCTTTACTGGTAGCAGATTTGGGGACCCCAAGAGTAGCATAGTAATCCCCAGAAGCGTAGACGAAAGGCCCAGGACCACTGGTATAGGCCTTTGTCTTGGTCTTGCTGAACCTCACAGTTAATATGGGTGGAGAAGCAAACTTCTTACCTGTAAAGAAAGAAGAAGAAGAAGAAGATGGCAGTGATGGTGAAGAGAAGGTTAGCGAGGGGCGGAGGGAAAGGGTTGCTGTTGTCGCAGTGGCAGTGATGGCCATTGAAGAGACGTAGCAAGAAGATGGGTTTAGGACAGGTTTCTGGGCTTGCTCCCCATGGCCATCATTTCGTTGTGATTTTGTATGGTGAAGGATGGATGAGTGGAGGGGGAGGTGGTGGGAATGAGAAAAAAAAAATGGAAAAATTATGTAAAAATAGAAAATTAAAAAAATAATAATAATTAAAAAAACCAATAGAAAAGAATCATAATTAAATTTATGTTTAATTAATTTTTATTTTATAAATTTAAAATAAAAAACTCAACCCAAATCGAAAAAAATAACTAAATTAAAAAAAAATCAAAAATAAATCAAGTTAAACTAGAAAAATAAAGCAAAATTGATTTTATTTTAAAATAATTGAGTTAAACTAAAATTTATGAATTTAAATTAAATTCAATTCAGTTTTAATTTAAAAATTAAATTCAAGTCAGTTTTAATTTGAAAAAAAAATTAATTTAAATATTTTTTTAATAAAAATCATACCAAATTAAGAATAATTGCATGTTGAGTTTGAGGGTCCGTTTGTGTTGCTTTCCCGTGCTAGCTAGCTAAGAGGCACTTGCCACAATATCATCACACCGTTTGCCATCACATTGAGACACACTTGTTCAAGTTATGTCCATTAATGGAAATGCAGCGTGTTTGGTGCTGGGAAGCCACGCTGGACTTTTGTTGTCTTCCTCGGCTTATTGAGAAAAATAGGTTTAAAAATAATATAGATTATTTTTTAATTTAATTTTCATAATTTAAACTAATTAATAGAATAAAATAATATAAGTTGTTGTAAATTTTAAATTTATAAAGATTTTACTTTAAAAGATGTTAAAGAATAAAATTTTTAAATAAGATGGAGAGCTAATATTATTATTAAGGGTGTTTTTGGAATACTATTTTTAATTTTCAATTTAAAGTGGAATTACTTGGTAAATTAGAGGGTCTCTTTTCTAATTTATTTTTGTTTATTTTTAAATAATTAGATTTTAAATAAAATTGAAATTAACATCCTCAAAAAAATTCTAAAATAAGAAATTAATTTAACTCTTGGAATTGAATTTAATTCCAGTAGTTCTTGTTAAAAAAAAATAATTTGTTTTGATGTGTTATTGTTAAAAATAAAAAAAATCTAAAAAAATATTATCTTTATGTATTTTTAATAAAAAAAACTTAGTGCCACCTTATATATTACATAATATATTACAATTGTGTATTTATATGTTTGGTAATGTGATAGATGGTTTTTTTCAAAAGTAATTTTTAATTAAAATATATTATAATTATTTTTTTATAGTTTTTTATTTTGACATCATAAAAGCACTTAAAATAAATATAGATTTAATAATTTTTAAGTAAAAAATAATGTAAAAAAGTGAGTTAAACGTTTTAGTAACGAGGCCTAATAAATTCAATGAACTGAATCAATGGTGTTTTTCTATGTTCAAATTCCTTTTGAGATTGTGAAAAGGAGACTTTATATTATCTAATTTATAAACATCTCTTATCATTAAATAAAAAAACAAAAAAAACAAAAAAACAAAAATAAATTACTGTCAATCAACATGAGAAATTTTATAACACTTAAGAGTAATTATTGAAATTTAAGTTGTTATATAGTATAATTTTTAAAAATTGATTTAATTTTCAAAAAACTTTTTAGCACATGAATATAAAATATATCGAGAAATAACCTTCAACTTAAATTAAAAAAAATTCAAAATTTAATGAAAAGTTAAATTTTTTTACTTTCAAATTTATTTATATCTCCCCTAAAAAAATTGTTTAAGTTGTTTTTTTGTGAAAAAACTTCTAATTAAAATTTTTTTACAGATAAAAAGCACCATGCCATGATTTTTTTAATTAAAATTTGTTTTTTTATATAATGCTAGTTTTATATTTTTTTAAAAAAAATCATTCTTATAATATAAAAGACATGAATAAGGAAGGAGGGTTTTGGCTAAGAAAATAATTTTTTTCTCATTTATTTAAATCATTTGAATTCTTTAGAATTTTAATTTTAATTCCACTACGTTTTTATTCAAAAAATCATGCTACTTATAAAAAATATGTTTTTTCATAAAAAAATGCGATGACAAGAAAATGAGATTTTAACTAAAAAATATGCTTTTTTCTTTAATTTAAATCATTTGAATTCTTAAAAATATTTATTCTGATCACCACAAAATTAAATAAAAACATATTTCAGGAATCGTCTCGCAAGAGCACATGAGCATACAGCTATCATTATTGAATTATAAACTTTGTAAACTACAAGGACTAGAATGTAAAAAAGTTGGCACTGTAGGGTGAATGGATAATAAAATATGGGTAATGAATTTTGAATGGTAAAAATACATGTCGCAAATTACTGAGAACAAAATATAAAAAATGTCAAATGTACGGTGGCTAAATAATAAAATACTAAGCATGTGCTCTATGTCTGTATGTTTTCTACAAAAAAATGATATTTAAAAATAATATCTATATATTGCAAACATGTTTTAAACAAATAAGAGAAATTAATAATTTGAGTTATAGCACCAACTAAAATTAATGAATTGGTTTTATTTTAATTATACGGTATAAAAAAATAATATTAATTGGATTTTTTAAAAAAAATATCATGGTATCTTAGGGAAAAAAAACAATGAAAGCACTAAAATGGATAAAACAAAGGATAAAAAATTAGACTTGGTCAATAAAAAAAATGGTGAAATTATTAACAACTCAAAATGATTTAAAATAAAAAAATGGTGAAGGAAACGAGGGTAAAAACTAAAATAAAAAATAAATTAAAGGGGAGTTAATTTTTTTATTTAAACTTTTAACCTAAAAGAAAAATAGCTCGAGCAAAAAAAATGAAAAAAGAATAAAACACTATAAATCTAGATTGCAGGCTAAGATAAAAAAACTAATAAAATTTTTATAAAAAAAATTGAAAAAAAAAATAAATATAAAAATATAAATAAAAAATGAAAAATTGACAAAAACAATTACAAAAAAAAAAGAACAACTTTTGATTGGGGGTTAAACTAAAGAGAAAAATGATTTATATACTAAAACGCATCATTTCAAGGTTATTTTGATTTTGATTATTATTATTATTATTATTATTACCACTATTGCTATTATAAATATCATTATTAATAATATTATTATCACAATTATTATTATTATTATTATTATTATTGCTGCTATTATTATAACAAAATGATATTATTATTGAATTTATTAATATTTTGTTCACTATTTATTGTGTTGATAGTATCATAATTATAATTATTATTGATATTATTTCTTCTATGATTATCACTACCACTACTATTATTATTATCGTTATTATTGCTTTAACTACTGTTATGATTATCATTGTTGTTGTTGTTGTTGTTGTTGTTGTTGTTGTTGTTGTTGTTGTTGTTGTTGTTGTTGTTGTTGTTGTTGTTGTTGTTGTTGTTGTTGTTGTTGTTGTTGTTGTTGTTGTTGTTGTTGTTGTTGTTGTTGTTGTTGTTGTTGTTGTTGCTGCTCCTGCTTTAACTACTACTACAGTTATTATTATTACCATTGTTGTTGTTATTACTATCATAGCAAAAATCATACACTTGTTTTTTAGTGTAAAATTATTATTATTTATTGTTATTATCATTGTTACTGTCACTATTACTATTAGTAGGATTATTTTCATTTTCATTTTTATCATTGATATTTTTATTAATATGATTACTGTCATAATTGTTAATATTGTCATCGCAATCATTGCCATAACTAGCATTATTACGATCATGATAAATTATATCATTATTGTTATTATCACCATTGATAACATTATTATTATTATTATCATTATTAATAGTATTATTACCAATATTATTATTATTACTGCTACTGTTACTATTACTACTACTATTATTGTTGTTGTTGTTGTTGGAAAAACAAAAATCTTGAATTTGATTTAAATAATAAAATTGAAAACCATGAAAACATTGCAAAAGAATCAAGAAATCATAAAAAGAAAGATCAAATTATTATTTTATCATTAAAAAAACAAAATTCACAAACTTAACTTCAATGATAAAATTGAAAGCATAAAAACTTTGAAAAAAAAATTAAACAAAATAAAAAATAGAAGGGTCGAATAGAAAAATATTTATATATATAAAAATCATAATTGAAGAATTAAATTGAAAAATAATAAAATTGTAACAAAAGGAAAAAAAACAAAAATAAACAATCATAAAAGAAAGAATTGAACCTGAAAAGCAATAAAAATAAAGACCATAATGTATATCTCATTACATGATAGATAAATAAAAATGGTGATAAAAGAAAGAGCCACCAAATATAAATTAATCATTTTTGTATGACTCGTTTTGGCTATAAATGAAAGGGATATGATAGATAACAAAATGAGATAGTGGACAGTGATTTTCTACCATTAGGGAGTGTTGTACATGTCACTCAAAGCGAGTGGTACTACTTATGTGTTAGCATATTAAAAGTATACACCAGTAATTTTTTAATTAAAAAATATCAATGTAATGTTAAATACACCATCACCCTTAACCAACCCCATTAATTATATATATATACAGAAAAGAAGATGTTAATACCTCTATACACACGATGTGTATTTTTTTTGCCTCAATAACAATTATGTAATTGTGCTATCCCATTTAAAAAAAAAATACTAAAACACTCTTGATCCTTGTCGAACAATATTAATTTTTTGTTATTCCCGGGTTAGTTTTAATATACTTAATCAAACCACTATTATAAATTATTATAAAAATATACTAATAGGCATCGACTCCACTATTTTATTTTATTTTTTAATTTTGATTGTTTTTCTCCTTTATTAGATCTCTGTGGCCAAATTAATAACTAATTTCTTATAAATAGTTGCATAAAGTAAATAATAGAAAACAAGGATCAAAATGTGTAACATAGAAAACCCGTGTGACCATTCTAAATTTCATGTGAAAAAGCTCACTTCAGTCCCTTATTATTTTTTGTTTGCCTTTTTAACTCTATTAATTTTTATAATTTTATTTTTTATTCATAACTTCATGATGTTTATTTATTTTTTGATTTGAGAGAATGGAGAGAAAGTTGCTAGAAAATAAACAAGAAGAGAGAAAGTTATTGGCAGAGCCCATTTCTAGTGGCAAAAAACATTAATTTTAGTGTCAATTAGTTCTATTCAATAAAAAAAATTCCTTTGGCATGTTGTTTGTCTCTTATCTTGTTGTAAAAAATAGATTAGTGTTGAGAAATGTTTTTTCTTTATTTGATTTTGTATTTTTTGATTGATTTTAATGTTTTTTCACTTGATAAGTTGATTTATCAAGGAGTTAATGGCGTTTATTAGATTTTTTATATTAAAATAGATTGAAAAATAAATTTATAATTAACAAAACTTTGATTTTTTAGCTACCTTCGAGGTGTATGGAATCTGAAATATAACTACGTATATTTAGTCCTATTTAACTATTTGATCAAACATTTAACTTTGATCTTTTTTTGTATTTTTTATTGGATTTAAATTTAAATAAATTATAAAAAATTGACTTGATATTTTAATTATTATTCAATTTTTTAATGCTTCTCTAATGAATTTCTAGGTTTAAATAAATAAATGTCAATCAACATGAGAAATTTTATAACACTTAAGAGTAATTATTGAAATTTAAGTTGTTATATAGTATAATTTTTAAAAATTGATTTAATTTTTTAAAAAACTTTTTAGCACATGAATATAAAATATATCGAGAAATAACCTTCAACTTAAATTAAAAAAATTTCAAAATTTAATGAAAAGTTAAATTTTTTTACTTTCAAATTTATTTATATCTCCCCTGAAAAAATTGTTTAAGTTGTTTTTTTGTGAAAAAACTTCAAATTAAAATTTTTTTACAGATAAAAAGTACCATGCCATGATTTTTTTAATTAAAATTTGTTTTTTTATATAATGCTAGTTTTATATTTTTTAAAAAAAAATCATTCTTATAGTATAAAAGACATGAATAAGGAAGGAGGGTTTTGGCTAAGAAAATAATTTTTTTCTCATTTATTTAAATCATTTGAATTCTTTAGAATTTTAATTTTAATTACACTACGTTTTATTCAAAAAATCATGCTACTTATAAAAAATATGTTTTTTCATAAAAAAATGCGATGACAAGAAAATGAGATTTTAACTAAAAAATATTATTATTGCTATTATTATAACAAAATGATATTATTATTGAATTTATTAATATTTTTCTAACTATTTATTGTGTTGATAGTGTCATAATCATAATCATAATTATTGTTAATATTATTTATTTTATGATTACCATCGCCACTACTATTATTATTATCTCTATTATTGCTCTAACTACTGTTATGATTATTATTGTTGTTGTTGTTGGCATTATTATTATTATTATTATTATTATTATTATTATTATTACTATTATCATTATCATTAATATTATTACTTTTATTGTTGTTGTTGCTCTTACTTCAACTACTACTACAGTCACTATTATTATTATTATTATTACCATTGTTGTTGTTATTGCTATCATAGCAAAAATCATACACTTGTTTTTTAGTGTAAAATTATTATTATTTATTATTATTATCATTGTTACTATCACTATTGCTATTAGTATGATTATTTTTATTTTCATTTTTATCATTGATATTTTGATTAGTATGATTATTATCATAATTATTAATATTATCATCACAATCATTGCCATAACTAGCATTATTACGATCATGATAAATTATATCATTATTACTATTATCACTATTAATAGCATTGTTGTTGTTATTATTATCATTATTGAAAGTATTATTACTAATATTATTATCATTACTGCTACTATTGTTATTGTTGTTGTTGTTGTTGGAAAAACAAAAATCTTGAATTTGATTTAAATAATAAAATTGAAAACCATGAAAACATTGCAAAAGAATCAAGAAATCATAAAAAGAAAGATCAAATTATTATTTTATCATTAAAAAAACAAAATTCACAAACTTAACTTCAATGATAAAATTGAAAGCATAAAAACTTTGAAAAAAAAATTAAACAAAATAAAAAATAGAAGGGTCGAATAGAAAAATATTTATATATATAAAAATCATAATTGAAGAATTAAATTGAAAAATAATAAAATTGTAACAAAAGGAAAAAAAACAAAAATAAACAATCATAAAAGAAAGAATTGAACATGAAAAACAATAAAAATAAAGACCATAATGTATCTCTCATTACATGAAAGAGAAATAAAAAGGGTGATAAAAGAAAGGGCCACCAAATATAAATTAATCATCTTTGTATGACTCATATTGGCTATAAATAAAAGGGATATGACAAATAACAAAATGAGATAGTGGATAATGATTTTCCACCACCAAGAAGTGTTGTACATGTCACTCAAAGCGAGTGGTGCTACTCGTGTATTAGCATATTAAAAATATACAACAATAATTTTTTAATTAAAAAATATCAATGCAGTGTTAAATACATCACTACCTTTAACCAACCCCATTAATGATATATATATATATAAAAAAGATGTTAATACCCCTACACACACGATATGTTTTTTTCACCTCAATGACAGTTATGTAATTGTGTTGTTCCATTTTAAAAAAAATACTAAAACACTCTTGACCCTTATCAAACAATATTAATTTTTTGTTATTCCAGGGGTAGTTTTAATATATTTAATGAAACAACTATTATAAATTATTATAAAAATATACTAATAGGCATCGACTCCACTATTTTATTTTATTTTTTAATTTTGATTATTGATTGTTTTTCTCCTTTATTAGATCTTTGTGGCCAAATTAATAACTAATTTCTTATAAATTGTTGTATAAAGTAAATAATAGAAAACAAGGACCAAAGTGTGTAACATAAAAAACACGTGTGACCATTTTGAATTTCATGTGAAAAGGCTCACTTCAATTCCTTATTATCTTTTATCTACCTTTTTAGCTCTGTTAGTTTTTATAATTTTATTTTTTGTTTATAACTTCATCATGTTTATTTATTTTTTGATTTGAGAGAATGGAGAGAAAGTTGCTAGAAAATAAACAAGAAGAGAGAAAGTTATTGGCAGAGCCCATTTCTAGTGGCAAAAAACATTAATTTTAGTGTCAATTAGTTCTATTCAATAAAAAAAATTCCTTTGGCATGTTGTTTGTCTCTTATCTTGTTGTAAAAAATAGATTAGTGTTGAGAAATGTTTTTTCTTTATTTGATTTTGTATTTTTTGATTGATTTTAATGTTTTTTCACTTGATAAGTTGATTTATCAAGGAGTTAATGGCGTTTATTAGATTTTTTATATTAAAATAGATTGAAAAATAAATTTATAACTAACCAAACTTCAATTTTTTAGCTACCTTCAAGGTATATGGAATCTAAAATATAACTATGCATCTTTAGTCTTATTTAACTATTTGATCAAACGTTTGACTTTGATCTTTTTTTTGTATTTGTTTTGGATTTAAATTTAAATAAATTATAAAAAATTGACTTGATATTTTAATTATTATTCAATTTTTTAATGCTTCTCTAATGAATTTCTAGGTTTTTACAAGGATACTAGCATTTTGTTTCCATTATCATGTGCCTAGTATGGAAAAAATAAATTCACAAATATTCATTCATGTTTTTTTTTAAATTTTTTTAATAGATTTTTAACATAATTTCTTCCTTTTGTTCCACATAAATGATACTTAGATGGATACATTTTCTCTACACATTTCAAATGAGTTAATATATATATTAATATATATAATATTTAATTTATTTTTTTAAACACACTGGAATTTGTTTTGACATGCAGTAATATTTTTTAATAATTTTTTGTGTTAAAATATATATATTAATAATTTTTTTTATTTTTCAAAAATAAATTTTAATATTAATATATTAAAATAATTTAAAAACACTAAAAATATATTTCTTTAAATTCTATAAAACAAATAAAAAATTAAAGAAATAGAGAAAATAGTTAAAAATGCGTTGCTAACAACCTCTTGTTTACATTTTTTGTTTCTGTATTGTGAAAAAAATCTTTATTCCGTCTGCCAGCAGAGCGCGGACACGTGACTAGTGTGTATATATATATATCAAACACCACTTACTAAATCAGTTTAGTCACTCTGCCTTTCTTTCTTCAAAACCTATTTTAGAAACGCACACTACTAATCTCAAAACCCTAGAAAGTAAATCAAATCATGTGGAACGACACCGGAGAGCAGCATATAGCGCCTCCGGGGACGGCTGGGCCGTCGATCCCACCGCCTCCACCGTCGCAGCCTTCCTACACCGTACTGGCACCGTCGCAAACGGTGTCGAATCCAGCGGATGCGGAGGCGAAGCTGGAGGAGAAGGCCAGGAAATGGCAGCAACTTAACACGAAGAGGTACAGTGATAAGCGGAAGTTTGGTTTCGTCGAGACGCAAAAGGAGGATATGCCGCCGGAACACGTGAGGAAGATTATAAGGTGAGTGTCGATTTTCATTTCTGGGTCTGTCGGGGTTTGAGGGGATTTGGTTTGTAGAGTTGCGGCTCTGGTTTAGCGCTTTGTGTTTTTTTTTGGTGCGGTGGTGTTTGGGCGTCCTTTCTGTTTTCTCAGCTTAGAACGGCAGTGGCTGGTTTCTTCCTTTTTTGATTATTTTGTGAAAAGATTATTTTTTGCTTTTTTTATGGTTTGTTCGTTCTTTTTTCAGCTGTTTTTGAATTGGATTTTGGCATTCCTGTTTTTTTTGAATGTTTAAAATTGGCGTTTTAATCCGTTTTCGGATTTTATTGAAGTTTAAGTCGTTTGTATCTTTTAGCATCGAAATTTTGGTCATTGCAGGAAATTTGACATGTAATATGCAGTGTTTTTGTGTTTTTTTTACGCCTAATCGCTATTTTGACTGCGAGGAGAGATGCTCGTATAGATGGGTGGGTTGCTTTATTTTTGTTATCGCCTTGAGTATTTTGATTGATCTTTACTTGTTAAATTTGATATGGTCTTGTCTTAAACAGGGACCATGGTGATATGTCCTCGAAGAAGTATCGCCATGATAAACGTGTGTATCTTGGAGCTCTTAAATTCATTCCACATGCAGTATACAAGCTTCTTGAGAATATGCCAATGCCCTGGGAGCAGGTTCGTGATGTGAAGGTTCTATACCATATTACAGGAGCGATCACTTTTGTGAATGAAATTCCATGGGTTGTTGAACCTATTTACTTAGCTCAGGTATGCTGATTCGCTCTCAATGGCAAAGATGTAGATGTGGGTCATATGTTGTTTTGCAATTGATACTTCTTAGATTTTGTTTATGATAATTGACCAACTTTCTCATATTTTCATAGTGGGGGACAATGTGGATCATGATGCGAAGAGAAAAGAGGGATCGGCGGCATTTCAAGAGAATGAGGTTTCCACCTTTTGATGATGAGGAACCTCCTTTAGACTATGCTGATAATTTGTTAGATGTTGATCCTCTAGAGCCTATTCAATTAGAGTTGGATGAAGAAGAAGACTCTGCTGTCTATACTTGGTTTTATGACCATAAGCCTCTTGTTAAAACGAAGCTTATCAATGGTCCTAGTTACAGGAAGTGGCATCTCTCTCTTCCAATAATGGCGACTCTTCACCGTCTGGCAGGACAGCTTCTTTCTGATCTAATTGACCGCAACTATTTTTACTTGTTTGACATGGAGTCGTTCTTTACGGCCAAAGCATTGAACATGTGCATACCTGGTATGAATTCTGCTCTAATATGCTGTGTATGCATCTGTGTACATACCTTGCATAAATTTGTACTTATTTTTCATTCTTAGAAGTGCATTCTCTCATAGGATGAAAATGAAGTTGTTCTAACTTTCGATAACCTACTGAGTAGAGTCTGTAGAATCACTGTCAGTCTGACAAGTTGTGATCACTAAAGTAATGAAAAGTGAAATATTGGTGATAATTGTGCTGTGGAACTACAACAGTTACTTAGATTTAGCATATGATTGTCGATGCTAGACTCAACATAGGTTGCAGATATTGGCTCATCTGTTGTGCTGGTGTTTCAATCAACAATACTCTAGACTCTTCTGGGTTAGAGATGCTTTTAAGCTATTTAATTTAAAAATCACTGGCTGATAACTCTACAAATTATTTTAGATGGTAGTTTGCGCACTTTTGGGTTTTGTGACGGCTACTGATCAAATTATCCTTATGAATTGTCCTGGATGCCTAATATATTTCTATGTGGTTGGTTCGATTGATTTCAAACTATTTTTGTTCTCTTGTAGGTGGGCCTAAGTTTGAACCTTTGTATCGTGACATGGAGAAAGGTGATGAGGATTGGAACGAATTCAATGACATCAACAAACTCATCATTCGGTCACCTTTGCGGACAGAGTATAGAATTGCATTTCCTCATCTTTACAATAATAGGCCCCGGAAAGTAAAACTTTGTGTGTATCACACTCCCATGATCATGTACATTAAAGCCGAGGATCCTGATTTACCTGCTTTCTATTATGATCCTTTGATACACCCAATAACCTCCTCTAACAAGGAACGCCGTGAAAAAAAGACTCATGATGACGATGACGATGATGAGGATTTTGTTTTGCCAGAAGGGGTGGAACCTTTTTTGGAGGATACACAGCTTTATACCGACACCACAGCTGCTGGCATTTCCTTGTTATTTGCTAACCGACCTTTTAACATGAGATCTGGACGGATGCGAAGGGCAGAAGATATACCCCTTGTGTCGGAGTGGTATAAGGAGCACTGGTAAGATTCTAATTTCTTTTGTGCTGTTCACATGTATAGCCCTTTAGTGTTGTGCATGAAAAACCTTTATTTTTTTGTTGTGTTTCCAGTCCTCCATCATATCCTGTCAAAGTTCGAGTAAGCTATCAGAAATTGTTGAAATGTTTTGTTTTGAATGAACTGCATCATAGACCGCCAAAAGCTCAGAAGAAGAAGCACTTGTTCCGGTCATTAGCAGCAACTAAATTCTTCCAAACCACAGAGCTAGATTGGGCTGAAGCAGGTCTCCAAGTTTGTAAGCAGGGGTACAACATGCTGAATCTATTGATACACCGGAAAAATCTAAATTACCTCCACCTTGATTATAATTTTAACTTGAAGCCTGTGAAGACCCTTACGACAAAGGAACGCAAGAAGTCACGGTTTGGGAATGCTTTTCATCTTTGTCGTGAAATCTTGCGTTTGACAAAGCTTGTGGTTGATGCCAATATACAATTCAGGTTAGGTAATGTTGACGCTTTCCAATTGGCTGACGGTCTTCAGTATACGTTTTCCCATGTTGGTCAGTTGACAGGAATGTACAGATACAAGTATAGGCTGATGCGCCAGATAAGAATGTGCAAAGATCTTAAGCATTTGATATATTACCGCTTCAATACTGGCCCAGTGGGTAAGGGACCCGGTTGTGGATTTTGGGCACCAATGTGGAGGGTATGGCTATTTTTCCTACGTGGCATAGTGCCTCTTCTTGAACGGTGGTTGGGTAATCTTCTTGCAAGACAGTTTGAAGGGCGCCATTCAAAAGGAACTGCCAAGACTGTTACAAAGCAGCGTGTTGAGAGCCACTTTGACTTGGAACTCCGTGCTGCTGTCATGCACGATGTTCTTGATGCCATGCCAGGTTGTCATCTTTGTTATTTTGTCCTTTTGATGTTCATTTCCTCTTTGTATCTTTTTGCATTCTATCTATTTGTTATGTTTGTCTAATTGTGTGATATCAATTTTCAGAGGGCATTAAGCAAAATAAGGCTAGAACGATACTGCAGCACCTTAGTGAGGCCTGGCGCTGCTGGAAAGCAAACATTCCATGGAAGGTTCCTGGTTTACCAGTTCCCATTGAAAACATGATACTTCGGTATGTTAAGTCAAAAGCAGACTGGTGGACGAATGTTGCTCACTATAATCGTGAGCGTATCAGAAGGGGTGCGACTGTTGACAAGACAGTGTGCAGAAAGAATCTTGGAAGACTGACTCGGTTGTGGTTAAAGGCAGAACAGGTAATTTAACGTGTTTTGATATTTCTTTTTCTTAAATATATTCCTGTGATGTCTCTGCTACTACATGCTATAAATAAGTGGACTCCATGGCTTATCGCTTGTCCTATACCTGTGTGGCTCACCAGAGCATCCTGCAGTAATTCTTTCTATTTTCATTACCTTCTAGGAACGTCAACACAACTATTTGAAGGATGGCCCATATGTCACTCCAGAAGAAGCTGTTGCGATTTACACAACTACTGTCCATTGGTTGGAGTCCAGAAAGTTTTCACCAATTCCATTCCCTCCCTTGTCATACAAGCATGACACTAAGCTGCTTATCCTGGCTTTGGAAAGGTTGAAAGAGTCATACAGTGTGGCTGTGAGATTAAACCAACTGCAGAGGGAAGAACTAGGTCTTATTGAACAAGCTTATGATAACCCCCATGAGGCTTTATCACGGATCAAGCGTCACCTGCTCACTCAGCGTGCTTTCAAAGAAGTGAGTTGACAATTGAGCCTGTAGTAGCTTTGGCTTTGTTCTATGCAGTGTGTTATTACGGATATTTGGATTGAAATTGAGCTGTTCTTTTTCCTTTTTCAGGTGGGCATAGAGTTCATGGATTTGTACAGTTCTCTGATTCCAGTTTATGAAATTGAGCCTCTTGAAAAAATAACAGATGCTTATTTGGACCAATATCTGTGGTATGAAGGTGATAAGCGCCACCTCTTTCCAAACTGGATTAAACCTGCAGATTCCGAGCCACCACCACTGCTTGTCTATAAATGGTGTCAAGGCATAAACAATTTGCAAGGTATCTGGGATACAAGTGAGGGGCAGTGTGTGGTGATGCTTCAGACCAAGTTTGAGAAGTTCTTTGAGAAGATCGACTTGACAATGTTAAATAGGTTAATATTCCTCAGCTCCCCTGCATATGTTATGTTAGAGAAAGTTTCCAATCTTTATTCATTTATATCTCTTCCACTTTCAGGCTTCTTCGGTTGGTCCTTGACCACAATATTGCTGATTATGTGACTGCCAAGAACAATGTTGTCCTTTCCTACAAGGACATGAGTCACACGAACTCGTATGGTTTGATACGTGGCCTTCAGTTTGCTTCTTTTGTGGTGCAGTATTATGGACTTGTGCTGGATCTCCTGCTTCTTGGATTGACCCGGGCCAGTGAGATCGCTGGTCCGCCACAAATGCCAAATGAATTTATCACCTACTGGGATACAAAGGTTGAGACACGACATCCAATTCGTCTTTATTCCAGGTACATAGACAGGGTGCATATATTGTTTCGGTTTACTCATGAAGAGGCCCGAGATCTAATACAACGATATCTCACTGAACATCCTGATCCCAACAATGAAAATATGGTTGGGTATCAGAACAAGAAATGCTGGCCTAGAGATGCAAGGATGAGGCTTATGAAACATGATGGTATGTAGTCCGTAACTTCCAAGTTAAATTAATTTTTGTTGGGATTCTTTATTTTGCTTAAAAAAGTAATGCTCTTTTGTGAATATCTTTTCAGTCAATCTTGGGAGGAGTGTTTTCTGGGACATGAAGAATCGTCTCCCTCGAAGCATCACAACTTTAGAGTGGGAGAACAGCTTTGTTTCTGTTTACAGCAAGGACAACCCAAACCTGCTTTTCAGCATGTAAGTATTCTCACTCTTGCACTGAAATTTTACTCGTGTATGCACATGCTTGAAGTCATTCTGATTATTTAATTTTTAAGTTTCTATTAGTGATATTGGTTTGAACTTTGATGTTGGTGTATTTATGCATCCAAAACCTAGTTACTCCTGCAATTTGGTTCTAACATGATAACATACCATCCTTTTGAATTCTTGTAATTTGTTCTTGGTGTGCTTTTCTGTTTGCTTATGTCGATTTAGTTATGCCTCACCTTTTTAATGTGCAAAGATGTCTTTCTAATCTTGAAATAGCATCTGGGTTTATTCTTTGTTTTGGGGAGGGTGGGGAAGTGACACTTTAATTTGGCCAGGTATTGTTTAGTAACGTATGCATTTATTAGTAACTTTTTTCCCCAACATTAAGTGCACAGGGCTTGAACCTTAACATGTTTGTAAGGGTTCCAAACAAAATTTCTAAGTGGATGGTTTTTCTTTATATTATTGTTGCAAGAGCTTGTATCTTGGGAAAACAAAAATTGTGAGGCATTGATTTCCTTGCTAAAATAACCGGTACTGCCAATTTGCAGGTGCGGGTTTGAAGTTCGGATACTTCCTAAAATTAGAATGACTCAAGAAGCATTCAGCAATACAAGAGATGGTGTTTGGAATTTGCAGAATGAGCAGACCAAGGAACGGACTGCAGTTGCTTTTCTACGGGTTGATGATGAGCACATGAAAGTGTTTGAGAATCGTGTGAGACAGATTCTGATGTCCTCAGGGTCAACTACTTTCACAAAGATTGTTAACAAATGGAATACAGCCTTGATTGGTAATTACTGCCTTTTGCTAATCACTTTGTCCTTTGTGCTTATATTTTATTCGCTGAAATTTTGTTTTGATTTTTTCCGTTTCTATTTGTAGGATTGATGACATATTTCCGCGAAGCAACGGTGCATACTCAAGAGCTGTTAGATTTGCTTGTAAAATGTGAAAATAAAATTCAAACCCGTATCAAGATTGGGCTAAACTCAAAAATGCCAAGCAGGTATGTAATTGTACTCATGAGAGTTAACTCCATGTTTTAGCTGCTGGTGTTTAGCTTGAAATTTTGTTCTTAATTTAACTTCTGTTTCAGATTTCCTCCTGTAATCTTCTATACACCAAAAGAAATTGGAGGACTTGGCATGTTATCCATGGGTCACATATTGATCCCTCAAAGTGATCTTCGATATAGTCAGCAAACAGATGTTGGTGTAACACATTTCAGGAGCGGAATGAGTCATGAGGAGGACCAGCTGATTCCAAATCTTTATCGGTACATTCAGGTAAGCTGAAATAAATCATGGCTGTTGGGTACAGTGATTTTGGAGTATTTGCTTGACTGTTCTGAGCCATACTGCTTTGTTGACAGCCATGGGAGAGTGAGTTCATAGACTCACAGCGGGTTTGGGCAGAGTATGCATTGAAGAGGCAGGAAGCGCAGGCTCAAAATAGGCGTCTAACACTTGAAGATTTGGAAGTAAGTTTTTCCTTTAGTCCAATTTGGAGCCTCCTCATGTGTTGCCTTGAATTTGGACTTATTTTATGTAGTCTTTGTGAAGTTCTCACTGAAGATTGTTTTTTCTAAATGCTTTCTAATT
Source organism: Populus euphratica (assembly GCF_000495115.2). Lineage (NCBI taxonomy): Eukaryota > Viridiplantae > Streptophyta > Magnoliopsida > Malpighiales > Salicaceae > Populus > Populus euphratica. The sequence goes on along the minus strand of NW_011499983.1, from coordinate 94,666 downwards.
GCATTGACAGGATTCATGGGACAGGGGAATTCCACGCATTAATACTCTTTTTCAGAAAGATCGTCACACTTTAGCATATGACAAAGGGTGGAGAGTGCGCACAGACTTCAAGCAATACCAAGTTTTAAAACAAAATCCTTTCTGGTGGACGCACCAGAGGCATGATGGAAAATTGTGGAACTTGAACAATTATCGAACTGATGTCATTCAAGCTCTTGGTGGTGTTGAAGGAATTCTTGAGCATACCTTGTTCAAAGGAACATAGTAAGTACTTCTGTTTTGGCACATTAAGTACTGCAATTTTTTTCGCCATATTTTTAGCATTAGCATAGCTAGAAATTCATTAAATTGCATTGCCTTCGTGACATATTCTGTTCTGGCACATAGTTTTCCTCAATTCTGTCAGATGATTTTGGTTTATGATACATTCTTTTTCTTTCAATATACTGGAATTTGTGGGGTTAATTTCACACCTAATGATTACGTTACATGTTTTTGACTTTGGGGAGAAGCTGTTTTTTTTTTTTCATCAACACTTCTGTGACTACTTTCCCTGGCTTGATATTTCAGTTTCCCAACTTGGGAGGGTCTCTTTTGGGAAAAGGCATCTGGCTTTGAGGAGTCCATGAAGTATAAGAAGCTTACTAATGCACAGAGATCTGGTCTGAACCAAATTCCTAACCGTAGATTTACACTTTGGTGGTCCCCCACAATAAACAGGGCAAATGTTTATGTGGGTTTTCAAGTGCAGTTAGATCTAACCGGCATCTTCATGCATGGGAAGATCCCAACCTTGAAGATTTCGCTGATTCAGATATTCCGTGCTCACTTGTGGCAGAAGATTCATGAGAGTGTTGTTATGGACCTCTGTCAGGTCTTGGATCAGGAACTGGATGCTTTGGAAATTGAGACTGTGCAGAAAGAAACAATCCATCCAAGGAAAAGTTATAAAATGAACAGCTCCTGTGCAGACGTTCTCCTTTTTGCTGCCCATAGATGGCCCATGTCAAAGCCTAGTCTTGTGGCTGAGTCAAAAGATGTGTTTGACCAGAAAGCAAGCAATAAATACTGGATAGATGTACAGCTGAGATGGGGAGACTATGATTCACATGATATTGAGCGCTATACTAGGGCCAAATTTATGGATTACACAACAGACAACATGTCTATATATCCATCTCCAACTGGTATGTTTTCCTTCTGGGTTCCCGTTCCTAGCTTTCGTAAGTTATTCTGTTATAAGTTAAATCATGCTCTTTTTTTTTTTTTTGGTTCAGGGGTTATGATTGGGCTTGATCTAGCGTACAATTTGCACTCTGCATTTGGCAACTGGTTTCCAGGGTCTAAACCGCTGCTAGCTCAAGCTATGAACAAAATAATGAAGGTGTGCTTTTCATGCTTGATACAACAGTTCTTTGGTATCGAGTTGATTGATTTATGATATAGCTGTCAATCGCTTGTTCTAACTGTTTATTTTGGTGCAGTCAAACCCAGCTTTGTATGTCTTGAGGGAGCGCATAAGAAAAGGTTTGCAGTTGTATTCTTCAGAGCCTACAGAACCATATTTATCATCACAGAATTATGGAGAGATCTTTAGCAATCAGATAATATGGTTTGTTGATGATACTAATGTCTACCGTGTCACAATCCACAAGACGTTTGAAGGGAATCTTACAACAAAACCCATAAATGGTGCAATCTTCATATTCAATCCGAGAACTGGGCAGCTATTTTTGAAGGTTTGCTTTGAATGTTGTTTTTGAAACCATCTTCTTTCATCTGTCAGATGTTCTAAAGTTTTAAACATAAACCATCTTCTTTCGTCTGTTAGATGTTCTAAAGTTTTAAACATGATCTCTGCAGGTTATCCACACTAGTGTATGGGCAGGACAGAAACGTCTGGGCCAGCTTGCCAAGTGGAAAACTGCTGAAGAAGTTGCAGCTCTTGTGCGGTCTCTGCCTGTGGAAGAACAACCAAAACAAATTATTGTGACTCGCAAAGGGATGCTTGATCCATTGGAGGTTCACTTGCTTGATTTCCCCAACATAGTTATCAAGGGAAGTGAGTTGCAGCTTCCATTCCAGTCATGCTTAAAGATAGAGAAATTTGGTGATTTGATTTTGAAGGCAACAGAACCACAAATGGTTTTGTTCAATATTTATGATGATTGGCTGAAGAGTATATCATCTTACACTGCGTTCTCTCGGCTCATTCTGATTCTCCGTGCACTTCATGTTAATAATGAGAAGGCAAAGATGCTACTCAAGCCTGACAAGACTATCATTACTGAGCCACACCACATCTGGCCTTCACTTACTGATGATCAGTGGATGAAAGTTGAGGTTGCTTTAAGGGATCTTATACTCTCTGACTATGCCAAGAAGAACAATGTGAACACCTCAGCATTGACACAATCTGAGATACGTGATATTATTCTTGGAGCTGAGATCACTCCTCCTTCTCAACAAAGGCAGCAGATAGCAGAGATTGAGAAACAGGTAATGCGTCCTCCAACTTCATTTATGTTTTTTTTGCTCTCTACTCCTTGCTTGTCATAAAAATTCTATTCTGTTGGACTTTTCAGGCCAAAGAAGCGAGTCAACTGACAGCAGTCACCACAAGGACCACAAATGTGCATGGTGATGAACTAATTGTCACAACCACTAGTCCATATGAGCAAGCTGCGTTTGGTTCTAAAACAGATTGGCGTGTCAGAGCTATATCTGCTACAAATCTCTATCTTCGAGTCAATCATATCTATGTGAATTCTGAGGATATCAAGGTACAAATTTGTGCTATATGTTTTTATTTTCCTGATCATTTCCATGAAAATATTTCCACTGTTTTTTGATGCTATACACATGATGTTGCAGGAAACTGGATACACATATATCATGCCGAAGAATATCTTGAAGAAGTTTATCTGTATAGCTGATCTGCGAACTCAAATTTCTGGGTATTTGTATGGTATAAGCCCCCCGGACAATCCTCAGGTCAAGGAAATCCGTTGTATTGCCATGCCCCCCCAGTGGGGGACTCATCAACAGGTTCATCTTCCATCAGCTCTGCCTGAGCATGATTTCCTCAATGATCTGGAGCCTTTGGGATGGATGCATACACAACCAAATGAGCTTCCTCAGTTATCACCACAGGTCTGATGATTTTCTTTTAATCCATAATCGAGTGCTACCACTCTGTTTCCCGCACTCTAATGAAGGGAGTACAGTAGCATGTCTCTGATCTGCTTTCTTACCTGAATTATTTGTTCTGTGTAGGATCTCACGGCTCATGCTCGGGTTTTGGAGAACAACAAGCAATGGGATGGAGAAAAGTGCATCATCCTGACATGTAGTTTCACTCCAGGATCATGCTCATTAACTGCATATAAGCTTACTCCTAGTGGTTATGAGTGGGGACGTGTCAACAAGGACACAGGAAGCAATCCTCATGGTTACCTGCCAACTCATTACGAGAAGGTTCAGATGCTCTTGAGCGACCGCTTCCTTGGTTTCTACATGGTGAGTTACAAGTCCAGAATGCTCAAGACTTCTTTAATCCCATGTCCAAAAAATGGATGGTTGTTTATTACGAGCAATTCTTTGTTTGTTAAAGCAATGCTGTTTGATTTTGGGGACTAACTGGCTAGGTATCTCTCTTTTGTTTGCATAGATTCCTGATAATGGGCCATGGAATTACAATTTTATGGGAGTGAAGCATACAGTGAGCATGAAATATGGAATCAAGCTGGGGACACCTCGAGAGTATTACCATGAGGACCATAGGCCAACACATTTCCTGGAGTTCAGCAACCTGGAGGAGGGTGAGACCGCTGAAGGCGATAGAGAGGATACATTCACCTGAAGTATAATAATACTATTTCCGTTGTCGATGGATGATGGTGCTTTTTGAAACTGAAGTAATTTGGCGGCTGAGGATAAAATCATGTCAAACCTTTGTTGTTTTTTGTTGTATTAGTATTGTATTTTCCTGATGAGGTTAACTTACCCTGTTAAGTTTGCGACAGCGCTCTTTATAAGCTGTAAATATTTGCTAGAAGTTAATTGGTGAATGAGCTTCGGCCCTATTTTCTGCCTTATTTTTTATATTTGCATGTATTCTGCAAATCAAATCCATGTCCCTGCTCGATGCCAAGTGCCTCCTCTATTGGGAAACGATCATGTCCCTGCTCGATGCCAAGTGCCTCCTTTATTGGGAAACGATCAGTAAAATGTAAAAGAGGATAAAAAAGTCTAATAAATACATGAATTTTAACAAATGTTAATTATTTAGATATATAGAATAATTGTGATAAAAATGGCTTGAACAACACTCCCTATCATTGATTCATCCCAGATCTTACATTTGAATAAAATACAGAACAACACTCCCTATCATTGATTCATCCCGGTTCAAGAATCTTTTACATTTCTAATTTTCTTTCAAAAAACAATCTGGACACACTAGACATATACCAAGCCCACACTCAATAATTACAAGCACAACCAATTTTGCAGCCGCAAAACGATGCTGTTACCAGTATCATCATTCCTGACAACTCTGATAATTGGATTTGCCAGTGCTACCATGTGTCCAACTAGAAACTCAATCCAAACCTGATTTTTACATGCGCAAACACTTTCAGCTATCATGAGTAGTTTCTTGTACAATCTCTTTCACTTCCCGGTTCGCATCCTTGTCCTCCGAGATGAAGTCCGAGCTGTCCTCGGCAACTGATATTCCATCATTATAATCAACAGCCTGGGGGGCCTTGAACAATTCATCATCTTCCAGTTCAGATAATCTCTCCTTTGACTCTCCCTTCAGCAGCTCTACCACATCAAGCATTGTGGGTCTTCTCTCTGGTTGATTCTGAGCGCACACAAGAGAGACAAGGACAACCCTTTTCAGCTCTTCCTCGTCGTACTTCCCATTCAGCCTGGGATCTGCCAGTTCACTGAATTTCCTCTCACAAGCCAACGGCTGAGCCCACTCTGTAATTGTTCTTTTAACAGTGGAACTCAGCTTCTCAAGTGGTTTCTTGCCAGTTGCAAGCTCTAGCAAAAGAATGCCAAAGCTGTACACATCACAGCTCTCTGATGCTTTCCCGAGCATAGCATATTCGGGGGCAAGGTAGCCAAGGGTACCTTTGACTCTAGTGGTTACATGTGTTGCACCCTCAGGGATTAACTTTGCAAATCCAAAATCAGCAACCTGAGCCTGGAAATCTGAATCTAGTAACACATTGCTAGCTTTGATGTCTCTGTGGATGATATGAGGGGTCGCATGGTGGTGAAGATAACTGGAATAATCAAACAATGAAATGAGCTATATGGCAGCACGATGAGAAAGGAAGGTGTTGAGTATGATATACTTACACAATTCCCTCAGCAGAACCTATCGCAATATTCATCCGCCTCTTCCAGTCGAGAAGACATTCTGAAGAGTGCTGCCCATGAAGGTGAGAGAGAAGGCTCAAATTTGGCATGTAGTCATATACAATCAGACGCTCTTGCCCTTCAGCACAATAACCACGTAAACTCAGCAGATTCTTGTGCCTAACACGTGCTAATATCTCGACCTCAACAGCAAATTCCATATCTGCCTTGTTGCTCCAGACCTTTAACCTTTTAACTGCAATCTGCATAAATATCTCTTTCAGAATTTGGATCTAATTTATGGAAAAGGTCATTATACTGTGCTCCAACTTAAAAATAAACCCAGAGAATAAAAAAAAAGATCAGAAGGTGTCTCCAATGGACAACCCAGAAATTAAAACTTGAGAATTCCATAGTAGAGTCCCAAGTTAAGAACCTAAATAGGGGATGGGGAACACTTAGTCTCCGCTACATCCCCAAAGCTAGTGGGTCTAAAAAAAGTCCTGTCATCGTCTAGAAGATAAAGGATTACAATAGTCCATAGCTTTCCATAGGATAACATAAAGATCAAGCAAGAAACATATGAGCCTCCAACTCTTTTAAGGACAGCTTCTGCCAGACACTTTGGCACAATAGAACTACTGAAGAATACAAATTTCAATTTTCTCACTTTTTAAGTGATTCCATGAGCACCAGTCAATTGCTTTTCCAAAACGCATGTGAATTACTAGTTAATGGACAGTTACAATAAGAAGCTCAACAAGATCATAGCTTGATAATCAAAGTCAATCTAGTTACAAAATGCAACACCAAACCTAAGAAATATATCAGAAAAGCAGATTATATAGCATTTAAACATAACACCAATCCACTTCACAAAAATTTCCTTAATAAGTAGTCCTTTGAAAGAGCATATATAACCACTTTATTCCAAGGAAGTTTCAACAACTAAAATTGTTAGGTGGGGTCTTGGGAAGAAAAATTTAGAGATAGTCCTATCTTTTGATGTTTGGCATGAAGTGACTGATCTCAATGTTTAAATATGCACCATAGCAGTAGCAAGTTGAAGACTTACTGTTGCCGCAAGTAATGGCACCTGTTAGCATTCTTGCTATAAGAACTAAAACTATTCTTCGTTGTCTAATCAAAAGAAATAAAGACATTTAACCATAAAGCTCACATTTCTGTAATAGAACATCAATTCTTTGGAAACTTGTTGGAATTACTATAAATTACTCAAGGTTCTAAATTCTGAGTTGCTTTTTATGTGCTTTGGATAAGTTCAAGAAAACAATCAAACAAACAAACAGCCATACAAATTACCCAAATACACCTGTTGGTTTACCCGGAGGATGTAGCTGGATTTAAAATCAGTTATGTAATTGTCATTGACCAAAAACAATCGAGATGAATTTGTCTTGGCCTACCTAAAATAAACCCAATGGTGAGCTGATAGCCAGAGACATGTTGCCACACTAACAATTCACACCTACATCTTTAACAAAAGAATTGCCTAAGCTTGCAATCTTTAAGTGTGATATCTTTTACATGTACAAACACTCACTTACGATTACTAAATAGCAAGAAAAGCACAAGTACTTTTTGTTGCACTTCTGTATTACTGACCACTACATAAATTTTCCCATCTGTCGAGAAGCATCAATTCTATCAGGTGAAAGTCATTGTTTATCTATTACTGCACAATAAACGAGTGGGGAAAGAATTAAAAGAGCACTAAACATCTCACTGACAATTCCATTTCCTTAGTCATCAAGTGAGTTCTGCATGGTTTAATGGAAGATTAGAATATGACTGGAAATCACAGACATAAAGGCTGATTCCACACTATGCATCATGCAGAAAAGACATCTAATAACTGGTACCTCAGTTTTCAGCAATATCCATAAATAAATCCTCATTAATAGATGAAATTGAGAGATTTGGCTTAGTGGGCTTGAAGCAGGGCCCACCAGAGAGGGCTTGACCCACCTTAACCTCTCCTAATAACACTTCACAGGTATAAATGTGATCCGTAGCCCTTAACCATTAATAATGGACAAACAGCACACATTTCATTGGCCAAGTATGCTCCCTCCCCCCTCTCACTATATACAACCCTCACATCACTTATCTTGGGACTATTCCCTCATTTCTCAAGAACATACTTCCCAACTTCACAGTTTCTCTTTCTATTCTCCTCTTTCATTCCCTTTTAAGGAAGTCCTACCATCACATTCACCTCACAAAGGATATCCACATTCTGATCTTTTCACTGTGATGTGTGTTGCACTCATTAAGATACTCAAGTTCTATTTGTACATGACATGCCTCGGCCCAAAAGAATCATCCTGTCCACATCGTTTCAGCTTCATCACCACTATTGTTGTACAAAAAGAAATGCACTTAGTAAAATGATTCAAGGAACACTTTCTCCGTAAAATGTGCCAAGCAAAGTAATTGAAGGACAACATATTGCCATGAAGTGGAAGGAAAAAAACCATCAGATAACTTCAACCACATGCTAATATGACCTACTTGCTAATGACAGAGTAAGAAACACCCTGATACCAGACCCCTTTTCTCCTAGCAGGAATAGTATTAGCAACACTAGTTCAGTAACAGTTCAATAATCAAATGAAAATCCTACTTGTCGTGATACACAGAAGACAATTTTGAACGCTCACCCTGCCCCCCACTCTATCCCAACCCATCTGATATTGCTCTTTATTAGCACAATTCCTAAAAAGGAATTAGCTCCCAAAAAAAAATTTAATGGAAAAAAAGTTCTTAATTGCTAGCCAAAGCTTAAATATCTAAGATTTTGTTATTTCAATCAGTTATGATTTCGTAGTCTTGTCCTCTAATGTCATGAATCTGGATACCGTCTACACTAGCATGAAGGTCCACTCGCATAGGCTCAACAATCAGACCAGCTCATGCAGTTTTCATAAAAAGATTTGATTTGGATCCAATATCAAAATAAGGCAAGAGAATCAAGCTAAAATATATAGAATCAAACAATAATCCAAAGAACTGAAACTAAACAATCTTGAGCAAATAACCAAGGTTCAAAAAACAGATAAAAACTTGAAAAATGACAGCATCTTTAGTTTGCATCCTTTTTTTTTCTTTTGCTCTAAATGGACATCAATAAAAATTAACAAATGAGCTCAATGAAATTGCTACAAAGACTTATTGCGTGTGAAAAACTACTATATACCCGTCAACCATTAACATGAGAACAAAATGCCTAAACAAAAATGGAGGCCCAAAACATGGAAGCTGGAAATCAAACCATCACCTGTGATCCATCCCAAAGCTGACCCCAATAAACACTGCCAAATCCCCCTTCTCCCAGCTTGTTATCATAATTGAAGTTGTTAGTTGCTGAGTGTAATTCCTTCAAGGAGAAAATCCGCCATGTTGGTTGCTTCTTTCCTCCCTCTTTCCTAAAAAACCGATCACAAACTCACATTAATAAATCATTTTTATTATTATTCACCTCACTTCAGCAAGTGGACAAAAATCCCAACAGAGATTTCTGAGAGCAACAAAACATCTACAACAAACCCTCCCTATTTAAAACCCAATGAAGTCGTAGCATCCCAAGAAAACACTAGAAATTGATTACAGCATCTAAACCCTTAAATCTAAGTCAATGAATTCTCATTTGCCACCCAATTCCCTCGACTATTAATTTCTAGTCCTGTATTTCAAAACCATGAAGCAAACAAAACACCATTCTCAACATTAAAAATAAAAACAAACAAATTATATATACCAATATGACCAACTTCAATATCCAAGATTCAAAACCCATGTAATTTCCCAATTGTTTTTATTTTTGTTTTATCAAAACAAGCAGAAGTATAGCAATAACAAAAAAAAAAATTCAAATGAACTAAAAAGGAAAGAAAATAGCAATCAAGAAATAATAAAAAAAAAAGAGTAAAATTTTCTTTATGAACAGTTGACGAAAAACCTACCGATCGGAATTCTTTACACAACAAAACATAGAAGCAAAGGCCATATCCACCTTCACCAACAAAAACCCACTTCTTCTATCTATTTATTTCACTCTATCTTCTCTCCCCACACCCCCTCTAACGTGATGATGCAAACACTCAGCGCAGAATATTATTTTTTCTTCAAATTTCTTATGGAGTTACGGGTTTTGGTTAGCAGAGAAAGAGTGTGAGCTAAGGAAGGAAGGGTCTTTGTCTTTCTTTCTTATGGGCTGTTTTCAATATTCAAATCACTCCCTTGTGGGACCTCTTCCATGACAATTCGCTGTTCAAGGACTATAATAAACTTTTTTATATGAATGCGACGACGACGACGCCGCATGTCAATTCGACAAGGGATACGATTATTTATTTCACTTTTTAGATTTATATATTGAAATTGATATTTAAGAAAATTTATTAATTGTTTCAAGAACACTAAATTAACGTAAAAAATCATTAAGAACAGAAACGTAGTCTCATTTAACATATAAAAGAATCACTAAATAAAAAAAAGATACATATCCGAAGCGTATGATAGTATTGACATGGAGGTTGAGACTTACACATAAATACATGTCATTATTTCTCTCATTTTTTCTGCAGAAATATATTCTGAACATATCATACAGTGCTGGCTGGCAACATTCTTTCAGGGGAAAAAAATAGAGCCAAATGTGTGTTTAATAACTTATTTATTTTTTTATTTTAAAAATATTTTTTTAAAAAATATTTTTTTAACTTTTTACCTTAAATTAATTTTTTTATGTTTCTATATTATTTTGTTTTGATTTACTAATATCAAAAATAATTTTTTTAAATAAAAATATTATTTTGATATATTTTTAAATAAAAAATATTTTAAAAAATAATTATTTTTTATGGTAAACTTCACCGGTAGAAATAAAAACAAAAATCTAAATAAAAATACATTTTTATTATTTTTTATATACAAAAATAATCAAGATTATATATAACTTTAGGGAGAGTGATGAATAGTTTATTTGTCTATTTTTTAAATTATTTTTAATAAAAAATTAAATTAATAATTTTAATATACTGATATTTTAATTAAAAGACATTATTATGCATGCGTTAGCTTGTTGTGAACTGTAAAGACGGTGATTGGGTGGTTGACAAAGTAGGTATTAAAGCCCTTAATTGCAAATTACGGACAAGCTTACCATTACAGTTCAGTCCGTAGCTATCTCTTGATGGTCGTCGATGACGTTATTTACTTAGCCGAAGAGCCCCACTTCTTTAAGGTTGTAATTGACAACTTGTTTGTGTGTCTCGTAATAATAATACCATCAATTTATTTATAACCGTCCCGTTTTCTTTTTTTGAAAATATAAAATGAAGAATAAAAGTATATTAAGCAATTCATTCTAAAACTCTTATTTTTCAAGTTAGATTTTAATATAGTTTTAAAACCTGATTTATTCTAACATCTGGTTCAAGGCCTGAATTCCAGGTTTTTATCAGATCACCGGATTGTTTAGATTAATTTTTTTAAAAAATAAAAATAACATTGTTTTAGTAAAAAAAATCAACGAGTTGCAACTAAATTTTTGATTAGATTTTACCGGATCATCTTAAATTTTATTTTTTTAATTTTTTTTAAACTTAACCCGATTTTGGTCTCAAGTTAGTTGAGTCTCAAATTAATATATTAAGTAAGATCAGATTTTAAAAATATGTCCGAAGAGCCCCACTTCTTTAAGGTTGTAATTGACAACTTGTGTGTGTGTCTCGTAATAATAATACCATCAATTTATTTATAACCGTCCCGTTTTCTTTTTTTGAAAATATAAAATGAAGAATAAAAGTATATTAAGCAATTCATTCTAAAACTCTTATTTTTCAAGTTAGATTTTAATATAGTTTTTAATCCTGATTTATTCTAAGACCCGGTTCAATGCCTAGATTTCAGGTTTTTATTAGATCATTGAATTGTTTAGATTAATTTTTTTAAAAAATTAAAATAATATTATTTTAGTAAAAAAAATCAACGAGTTGCAATTAAATTTTTTATTAAATTTTACCCGATTATCTTGAGTTTTGTTTTTTTTATTGTTTTTTAAACCCAACCCAGTTTTAATCTCAAGTTAGTTGAATTTCAAATTGATATGTTAAGTAATATCAAATTTTAAAAATATAAATTTTAGTTTATATGCCCAATGAAACAGAAATAATTATAAAATTCCTTTTATAATTTGATAATTTGATCATATTTAAATTGAAAATTAACAACTTATATCTTAAAGTTTAATATGTTAGTGATAGTTTACATCTTTAAGTTAATATTTCAAAGTAAATCAATAAAAAATATAAAATTATTATTATATTTTATTTAATGTGTATAAAGTCTTACATTAAATATTACAAACTATATCATTGAATGAAACAAAACATAGCCATCAATCCCAACAATAAAAAACCCGATGATCAATGTATCTATAAAATCAATCTTGATTTCTATTTTCCAAAATCAGATCATTTCAATTTCAATTTCAAATCCATTTTTCTTTCTCAGCAACCAATCAATCCAGGTTGGCATGAAAGCCTGTCTTTTCAATCCGATTGGTCATGTAGATGAGATCGACTCCATCGGTTAGATTTCTTGTGTGCTTTCTTTTTAAGGCAAAAAAAGGACAAAATAGGATATACAGAGTCACATGGAATAGCAACACTGCACAAATATAAATACTACAAATCCAATGAAAGATGTATAAAAAAAAAGAGTAATTATTTTGTTATTTGTTAGACTGATAATTAATGTAACGTGTAATTTTTAAAGTATAGTATGAAAACGAAAATATATAATATATATAATTATATGAGGTTTTTTGTAGTTATTCCTAAGAAATATATTTAAAAAGAAGCATGGGGTATTTTGATAAGATTAGACATTATTGTGTTGGTTGTTGCAATAATGCTACAAATTAATGTTTTGCTGTAGATCTATAATATCTCAACAATATAATTTGATGGTACGCTTTAAATTTTTAGTTGGGCATTTTAAGTAATAAGATGCAGATTATAAAATAAGACAAAGACTAATCCTTATTATCCAACCCAATGCCTATTAAACTTGGTATTACGGTTATTATGAAATCTAATGATTTGTAAAAATTTAAATAAAAATATTAGTTATATATAAAAAAAACGCATCACATCCAATATATTTTACTTAAAACAATCTTTATTGTTGATTTTTTTAAATTGTTTTTCTAAGATTCTGTTTTTATTTGTTGTTATGTCTAAAGTTCAAGAAAGGTTCTTCTTAGGAAGGATATTCTTTTTTTATTATACTAAAATCTAACCGTTCTAAATCCCGAAGAAAAAGTAAAATTCATATCCTAAAATAAATAAAAATATTGATTTTTGTGGTGTTTTTGATATTTTTTTCCAAATTTTAATGGATAATTACAAACTTGTTATAATATCCATTAATTGACTTTTGAATTTTTCAAAGTATGATAAAGATGCAATTTTTATTTTTTGTTTTATAAAAAACATGCACGAGAATTTTTTAGAATTTGATCGTATGTACAAAAAATATTACTAGAAAATCAGTAGGGTGTGTTTACCAAATATGTCTTTAACTAAAAATCAGAGGCTTAAAAAATACCTTAAGACCATGTTTGACAAAAATATCTTAATAACAAATTATTAATTTTTTTCTCTAATAAAAATTGAACATGTCAATCATGATCTTAAGCTAATGGACCTAATCTAGCCATGTGGGCTAGGCCTCCTGGCCCAAATTCCAAGCCCAAAAACATCATTTAGAATCATAAATGAAAAATTACGAATCAAACAAGGTTTTTTTGCTTGAATCTCATCAAGAACAGTGAAAAACAACATAAAGAATCTAGAAATGTGAATTTTAATTTACACTAGATTACATCAAATTAATGGTAAATAAACATTATTTAAACAAGAATACAAGGTTGGATCATCACAATAAACACCCAATTATCACGATTAATTGATTTTATACAAAGAATAAAATAAAAGAGCTGAAGATTAAATGCCATGATTTAGGTGTTTTTAAGCCTTTAAGATCCTAAATTAATAATCAACATGCTTGCATACACATGCAAGGACCGATAAATGATAAAACAAAACATGTAAATCAAGGACCTTAGGCAATTTTTAACGTATGAACACTAAACTCAGAAATGCTCATTAAAGGTTCAACTTAGAAACAAGCATTAGGAACTCAAAAATAGCCTAAACCTAACAACTATAACTTAAACATGTTCAACACAACTTGTTTGAACCATCAAAATAATAATAATAATAAAAAAAAAAGCAGAATAGTAAGCAAAGTCTATATTATCCACAACAAAACAAAAACACATTTCAACATTATTTCATTGGCTATATTTTATAGTCTTAACAATAAATCACATGTATTTAGCTTAAGCAAACTCAATCAACCACTAATAATAACCTAACAAAAAAAACCCATCTTTTTAACACACTATACCTTTATTAAACATCTTGAACATTAAGACATGCTAAAATGTGTCTTAAATTTCCATTTATCATTTCAATAACAATTCTAAATATCAAATTAAGCCCCAAACAAAACTTATATACATACTAAATCATATCATAACTAAACAACTAAAAAAGATCAAATAAAACATTTATTGCATCGAAACTAACAAGTAGCTTAAAAGGGAATGCATAAGAAGCATTTAATGCAAACATTTAATAAACATAATGAAAGGGGAGGGGACGTGCTCGTGTAGCTTTATCCTCTTATAAAAGTTGGAAACATACATTGTCCGGTAATAATGCCTACACTAAAGGTTTTCTAGTATTTGTCTTGGTTGGTTAATGGTTTGGCTAAGGATTTTTGAGTATGACAGTGTAAAGGTATATGTTTTTTTGGTTTGTTTTGTCATTTTTTTTATATAGGTTTTTAAAGGACAATGAGGATTATCCAGAGACTATGAGTTGAACAATCCTCACCCTTTGATGTTGAAGAACAAATCTCAACCATTCATTGAGGCTTATGATTAGCCTTTACAGCATTTGAGAGCTGATAATGAGAGTACATTGGCTAGTTTTTGTTATTTTTTGGCAGACATGGTTGTTGGAGTGTGAGGTTTTGCCTCTTATAGCAGTGTCTTCAAGGCTACTAAAGAGCCTTTGTTTTATCTATGTAAGAATATAAATATCAGGGGTATAAAGGAGTATATAAATATCAGGGGTATAAAGGAGTATGTTCCTTGTCTTGTTTAAGGAAGAGATGAGGAAGAAACAGGCATTCAAGGTGACAATAAAACCAAGCTCTTTTCAGGACTTTTTGAAAAAGAAGATCAATAATAGCCAAACAACTTGTTGTAGGGCCTTTTTTTTTTTAATCTAGGATTAAACAAAACATCATTGTTTTGAAACAAAAAAAACTGTTTTGATCAAGACACATTATTTCATTTAAATGAAACAACATCATTTTGATAACTTAATGTTAATTAGGGTTTTAATTTTTCTTTTTGATTTGAGATCTCAATCTTTTAAATTTGTTCAATTAAACCCTTGATTGATCTTGATTTTATGAATCAATTCAATTTTACCTATGTAAAAATTCAAAAGGACCCTCTAATTTTAGTGTATTTTTCAACATGATCCCTGGTCTTGGGTATTTTTGATTTCATCCTTAATTGATCCTTACAACTCTTAATTCTTTCAATTCAGCCCCTATTTTTTTTAATTTTGATCCTCATATTTCTTGCTCCTTTTGCATCTTGATCCTTTATTTCGGAATTTCTTTAATTTGGCATTTAATTGATCATCAAACTTTGATTTTTTGCAACATCTCCATTGATTTCATCCGACTGAGTTTGTAAAAATTAATTTAGTCATTCAAAATTTCAATCTTATTAATTAAACCTAAATTAGGCTTTTAAATTTATTTTTTCACCAATTAAGTCCTTAAGAAAAATAGTTTGACCGATTAAAAATCTAATTAAGTCCTTGCGCTTAATTAATTATTTTAATTTTGATTCAAATTAATTCTTAAAATTAATTAAATCTTTGATTTTATCCATAATTAAATCAAATCAACCTATTAAAAATCTAATTAAGTCTTCAAGCTTAATTTTTATGCAAATTCATCTGATATTACTTGTCTCTTTCTTCTCTTCTTCTTGTTCTTTATTGTTTAAAATAAAATGATAATTTTAGAGGATTTTGAAATTAGTTTATGATAAAATTAATTCGGATTGACTTAAGTTTTTTTTATATTTTTAAAATTAATTTTGTTTTTAATTTCACATTTTATTATTTAATTTGCTTGAGAGTTGACCTTTATTGTTTTATGTACAAGCTTTCCTAGTCTCATGACCAGGCTATGAATTTGGCATGCTCACTCAAGTCAAGTTTTTTTTTTATCCTTTTTAAAATTGATTTTCTATAGTTTATCCTTTAACATTTTCTTTGCTGATGACTAAGCTTCAAATTTCATTGATTTTTTTATGAGGTGATATCATTCTCCTTTAATTTTTTTTTTGTTATGAAGATCGTTGAGATATTTTATAAATATTTAAAGCATATCTTTTCATAATATGAGCAAATATTCATTTCTTTTATTATTCATTGTCATTTTGTTTTGTCTTTTTTTATAATCATACTATTAAATTACCTAAGCTTATCAAATCCATTCGGATCAATGACCTGAGTTTCAAATTTTTCTTGCTCATTTAAAAATGCTATCATCATCTAAGTATTTTTTATGTTAGAAAATATTTGACTTGTCTTGCAGCATAGTACAAACCTTCTATCTAGTATTTTTCTATAAAATGTACTATTAGTCTCGAATTGCTTAAAATTTATTCGGTCTTATTATAAGTATAAGAAAAGTATCCTTTTGGTTGATTACTAGATAGTTGGGTCAAGCTCAAATCCATTTTTTTAATGTAAAAACAAAATGTTCAAGCACGTTTAGTGTGGTTTTTAATAGCAAAACAAATTGTAATCATTATATCATAAGCAAGTTTGAACTAAAAAATTTATGATAATTTTAATACGAGTGTATTAAAAAAATAGAAATAATACAAAGCTTCCGTATTTTAGTAGGGGAGAAGTGCCATCAAATTTGGCTCTATTGGCTTATTCTGAAGCCTTTCAGCCTTAAAACTTGTCTAACTCGGTTTTAAAATCAAATCTCGTGGTATTGACTTGATATGACATGGTAAATTTGATAGATTAAAATATAATATGGAAAACTAATAAATTAAATATCTTCGACTAAAAAAAATCTAGACAACATTTTATTTTGTAAGTATGAAAGCAACGATATTTTGGATTGAATGAGCTCAACTCATTAGACTCATGACTTAGGTTATACACTTAAATGAGTTTTATATATTTGATTTTCAAAATTAATTTTTATTTAATTATATAATAAAAAAATAATTATAGTATTTATGATTATAGAAACGTTTTTAGAATATTAGCAAGCTTTCTCTCTACATAACCCATCATAATAATTTCTTTTTAAATAACATTTTGGTAATTTCAACGTGAGCATATTAAAAAAAATATAATAACAAGACACCAATTATGCATGGTCACACAAAATTTCTTGTAATATTTTTTTGAAGACATATGGATGAAAGATAACGAATACTTTCCTTAAAAAATTAAATAATGGAGGGCTACACAAAATTATAGCTTATTGAATAAGAAATGTCATAAAAAACAAAGTAAAAAGAGAACAATATGTACTAAAATAATATCATATAAATATGTTTTAAATTATTTAATTTTAATAAATCTAAATTTAAAGGGAAAGAAATCAAAGACTTTTTTTTAAAAAAAACCCAGATATCTAAACCTAGTCTATATAAAAAAAAGAAATAAAAGGGACAACATGTTGTGCACGGTGAAAAACAACGTGTCACCTTTTAGTATGATCATGGATGACTAAAAAGCCAGGTGTTGACTCATCTGATACAAAAAAGCTTTTCAATCCTTTGTTCACTTAAAAACACCCAAGGAACCCAAGAAACCTCACTAGTGTCATTAATAATATGAAATCAACCTTTAATCATACAAAAAAAAAACCTAGTCCAAATAAAAAATATTCTAGGGCCTCGATCTATCTTTTCCACTAAGATGAAGAATTAAAAATACTCTAATTAAAATCCTTTTTTACTAAATAGAATTCAATGACATATAAAAAAAGAAGTAATGGTTGAATCATGGGCAATTGACCCTTATCCTTTCACCCCCTTGTTTTTCGGCAACCATCCATTTTCTAAAACTCAAAAACTAAAATATAAATAAAATAAAATTTTGAACTAAAATATAAAATACCTCAAGAAACATGGATAAAAATAAAGAAGTAAAAAACTTTAGTGACTAAGATAATAAGGAAAAATTACATTAAGCATCCTCTAATTTAGTCATTGTTGCACTTTACCTCTATTTTTTTTTTATAAATTACACCTTACATCTTTGCATTGGCACTCCAAAAAATATTGATTATAAAACAAAACTTTCACCCATCCTCTCTCTTTCTCATTTTCAATTCTCTCATTGTATGGCACATTTGTCACATTACTAAGATCCATGCTTATATAACTTCACCTACATTAATGTTCAAACTTTGACAATTTTTTAGAATAACATTAAAATCATATCATTATTTATTTATTTATTTATTTTTATTTAAATAGATAGTTAATTTCAAGATAGACTCTACTATTTATTGTTATTTATTTTTTTATATAAATATAATCTTTATATTGGTATTGTCATCTAAAGAAATACTATAGTTTTCTATACAAGCATTATCTTTGAGTTTCATTATGCTATTTTTTTTTTTCATAAATGGAAATAGCTTCATCTTAATTTGTGACTCTATATTTTGACCAATAATGTTGGGGATCATGAAGCAATAAATTAAAGTACAAAATAACATAAATAGTATGTTCTTGCTACTCTTGATGTGGGTGCATACTGTTTTTTTTTTAATATTTTTTTAAAATATATTATAATATTTTTTTATTATTTTTAATATTATAATTTTAAAGTCAATAAAAAAAATTAGTTTAATATCTTCAGTAATATTCAACTAAAATCACGTGGAGGTACTTTATTTTTTTGTATTTTAAAAGTATTTTTAAAAATATTTAAATATTTTTATTTTGTTTTATTTTTTTATATTTTCATATCATTTTGCACTAATATCAAAATTTATTTTTAAAAAATTAAAAAATATTATTTTAATATATTTTTAAATAAAAAACTTTAAAAAACAATTAAATTATCAAAAGAATTCTATATCAACACTTATCCCAGTTCTGCAAAGGATAAAAAGAAAAGCATGTAGACTAGGTTTCTTTTAATTCCACAAGGAATAAGAGGGATATTTGTCGTTCAATAAATTAAAGTACAAAATAGCATAAATATTATGTTTTTGACCAATAATATTATATTTTTTGTTCAAACATAATATTAGGAAGACATCAAAGATTTTATTTATTTATTTTATTTCTTTATCAATAAAGCCATTGCACTTGAATTCCAATTGAAACCGTCACTATCTGGAGATGTGGACTTGTAGAAAGTAATGGACGGTGATGAAAGTGGAAGGCAGTCCTCCACTTAATTTTTAATGATTTAATTAAAAGTGTGAAAAAGATATAAACTAGCTTGCATTTTAAAAAGTATTAAAAAGGTGATCCAAAATTTATTTATTTTATTTTTTAAAAAAGGAACTCAAGTATAGTGTAGTTTACCCTACCACACACAACAACACACATTACGATGACGTTTCTTTTATTCGATTTACTAAAGAAGATGTTTAATTTAAATTATGTTCTTAATCATATTTAAAATTCAAATGGTACAACGTTAGATTATCAATCGTACAACACAACCGTTTGATGTATTTTAATTTTGTAGCACACCACACCGCAACGAAAGCGAGGCAAACTCTTTATTATACATGAATGGATGTTACTTGTGAGTATATCTTGAAAATATAATAATAATTATTTATATTTTTATGTTATTGTTTAGCCCAACTCGGGGCCTGTTGTATTCCAGGTGACCTTAAAATTAAATTTTAAATTTATAATAATAATAATTATTTTTATTTTTTAGTTAATTCGAGTCTATTAATGTTCAATTTGACCAAGGCTTTATTGTAATTGCTCCCAAATTAAATTTTAAAATTATTATAATAAATTTTTTATTTTTATATTAATTTAAATTAATGATCAACTTGATCAATAACTCGAATTGTGTTACGGGTCAACCTTTAAATTAGATTCTAAAACAATATTGATAATTATTTTTATTATTTTTTATTTAAATAAAAAAATATTATGTTAGTTAAACCTTTTTTTATGTCAAAGATCAAATAGGCAGTCCTCACTTAAAACGTTTTTTTGAAGGCAATGTTTAGTTATTATTTTAGAATTAAAAATACAGAAATAATAAATATAAAAATATATTTAATTAAAAAGATAAAAGATAAAAAAATACAAAATCTCTCACTTATTATTATTTTTTCTTTTTCTGAGAGACATATAATAGAGTCATTTATTAATTTTCGTAAAACTTTCATTCCAGCACAAATACTTATATAGGACACAAGAAAAATAAATAATAAAAAAAAGGACAAGCTAAAACAATTCTGAAAATAAGCAAAATAACAGATTTGGATCAACACTATGAGTTGCCGAGCACCTTCCATCTAGAAATAACACACGATATTGGGCATGCACCGACATGCCATGCCATGCCATCATGGAGTCGCATACTATGACATGGCCACCAATCCAACTTGACATCTACATCTTCAAACCAACAAGCACGGTTCATATTTAATCTAGCTTTTCTTGTGTTGTCATACATTATTGGTTCAATCCAAGTTGATGTATTTTTTTTCAATTAAATAATGTTGTTTTATTTTATTTTTTTATTTTCCAAAAAGTATTTTATTTTTATTTTAATTGATTTTATATGTTAAAAACCAACTTGTCAGATCATTTAAATTTGATTAATTAATATTATAAATTTGATTAATTAATATTAAAACTAGTTTAACATAATTTAATATGATTTGATATTATTATTGTAAAGTTAATATGATTTGATATTATTATTTTTTAATATAATTTCTTTAAGTTTTTAGAATTTTTTATTTTATTTTATTTATTTATTTATAAATTTATCATGATTTCATGATATGAACTATAAGCTTTGCTAGTTAACCTAGATTATGAATTTGTCATACTAATTATGGTTGAAATAAACTAATTTTTTTATTTAATTTTTTTATTTTATATTTAATTAACTGAGAATTAAAAATTGAAGTATATTATTTGTTTTATTTCGGTAAAATACTTTTTTTCTCAAGTTATAATAATCCTTTTTTTGTTGTTTAATTTGATCGATGTGCTATTATTATATATTTTTCATTTAAAATAAAACTAGTTCTATAGCTATTATCTTAACCTTTCCAAATTTCAGAATCTTGGACATGGACACGGATCGACCCGGGCCCACCCATAAAAACACAAAATCCACAAATAAATATCACAACTTTCCCACCCGCTATTTCCTTGTAATCACCGCAAGCATAGTCTCCATCCTTTCTTAAGTCATATACTTCCCTCCCACTTATACCATCACCCATCATTAGTCATGAAAACAATCTCCGAAGCCGGCGCCGCCGCAACTATCAGCCCCACTGTTCCCACCTCATATAAGCGTAAACAGATCAACGGTAATGGAATCGACATGGAGAATAAAAATAAGCAAACTAATGGCATTACCACCGATGGAGCTGCCACCGGTTTCTATGGTGTTGACCCGTCTTTCTTGAAATGGACTTTGCGTGATGTGGTCAATGTGGCTAAGCACCATTGGCTTCCCTGCTTTTTTGGATTCGGGCTGTTGTTTTTCATGGCCGTGGAGTACACGCTCCCCATGGTGCCCTCATCGTCGCCACCGTTTGACTTGGGGTTTATTGTCACGCGCCGCCTCCATGGATTGCTGTCCTCGTGGCCGGAGCTCAATACTTCGCTTGCTGCTCTGAATACGGTATGTATGTCATCGATTATGAACAACACATGCATCAATGAATGGGCCATGGTTGATCTTGAATTATTGTTAATTTATGTTTAATTGGTAAGCACATTCAAGGAACACCCCACCCCCCACCAAATCTGGTGTTCTTGACTGAGTTTTATTTCTCGTTTTAACAAGAAGGGTATCCTATCCTAGGCAAGCCGCCAACATCAAGGTCAGTTTGACTGTGGATATAATTGTATTTGTAATGATGAGTCATCAAGAAATGTTTGGTGAAAATAATTCGAAGTGGCAAGTAATTAATGCGAGGAAAATTAACAAAAACTAAAGCTAGTTTTAGTGGGTGAAATTATGCGGCAAGTTTCACTGTTCACGGATTGTAACATTGTATTCTTTTTTAAAAAATTTCATCTGGTTTCTTAAACTTTTTTTTTTCGTGATTGGCTATTTTTAGCTTTAGATTTGAATTTAATTGTTTTTTTTAATGAAATGTAAGAAAGAAGATTGAAGCAAAAAACATAACTAATTTCGGTAAGATTTTTTTAAAATATTTTTTTCTCTTTATTTTTTGATGTTAAATAATTGGTTCATATAATTTTTTATACCTAATTTTTTTATGTTATTTTATGAAAGAAACAATAATTTCAACTATTAAAACAATTAATTTTTATATTAAATAATTACATACGATAAAGATAATTAAGATTAGGTGTTTGTTTTATCTTAAAAATAACTAGAAAAACAGATTTAAACTCAAATATATATATATATATATATATATATTTGTTTTGGGGTGGGTTTTTGTGTTTTTGAATGCTATTGATTGATTTAATAAAACTTTTAGGATATTTCCCAGGTATTTTGAATAAAAAATTAATTCAAAATAAGTTTTTAAATTAAAAAACTATGAATCTTATTTGTCCGGCCACACCAGTAGCTACATTCTGAGAGTTTCAAACCATGCAATTTTTTTTTGATAATTGATGTAGATGAAATGTTATTTATTTCATTGAAGTAAAAGAATAAAACAAAGGCAATAAAATAAAGGCATGCACATGTACCTTTCTTGATGGGTTATGCTTTCGATCTTGTTTGTAACGCCTAACAATTTTTGATTATTTTAACTTTAAATTTTTATTTTTTAATTAATATATTTTTTAAAAATTAATCTTTTGATTTATGTTTCAGATAATATTTATTTTCTATGATTTGTTTTTATTTTTTAAATAATGATTATTTTTTAATTAAATTAGTTTGTTTAATTTTTAGAAGGTTAATATGATTTATTTTTTTATATATATTTCATATAGATTAAATATTTATTTTTTATAATAGTTTTAATATGTGCAACCTTGCACAATATTTTTTTATTTTATTTTATTTAATAATTATTATGTGTGTGTTAATTTTGATTACAAATTAACTTTAATAAATATATTCATTGAACATAACCAAGTAAATGAACTATACTGTGATATTAAATATTTTGATTTATATTTATTTTATAATTTTTTCAATCATATTTTTATTTATTGTTAATAATTTTTTTATTTATGAAATGGTTTATAATTTATTTAATTAAATTGGTGCATAAGTTTTTCAATTTATTTTTATGAATTTTTATGTAAAAAAACACTTTTAAAAATTCTATTTGTTCAATTTTTTTCAATCATGTTTTGGTGATTTCAATTTGATTTTTATTCATATGATTTTTTATTTTTTATTTCACACTTCAATTCAAGTTGATAGTGTATTGTTTTTTTATTTTTTATTTTTATTTTTTTTCTATTTTTATCTTAAATTTTATTTTTTTATTATAGATTTTTCATGTCTTTTTTAAAATAATTTATAAATTTATGCTTTAATTAATACTTCTTCATTATTTTTTTTGGTTTTTTAGTATTTTTTATATAACAATTATTTTTTAATTATATTGGGTATGTTTAATTTTTTAAGAGTTTAATATGATTTATTTGTAGATTTTTTTATATTATATATATATATTAAATATTTGTTTTTTTATTATATTTATAATATATGTAACTTTGTATAATATTTTTTTATTTAATAGATTTTATGTGTATGTTAATTTTTATTACAAATTAATTTTAATAAATAAATTCATTTCACACAAAAAGATATATATATTTTTTTGTGGCTTTTGAATAAAGGCTCTTTTTCATATATTATCGTGATCACTTTACACACACTATTGTTGTCTTTCAATATAATTCAAATAAAGTTAGTTTATTTAATTAATTGAGATTATAATTCTAGTTATTAATTTTTTTTTTAAAATATATTTACAACACCTGAACATTTTAATTTCATAGAGAGCTTGGCTTTCGCACAATCATCTGCCAGAGTTTTAAGCAGTCATATAATAGATAATATATAATATAATATTATGTGTGAAGAGAGGAACAAACCTTAGGGTAATAAAGTTTTTAAACCATTCACAATTTTAAGCTAAATACATGTTCAGGTATTTGTGGGTATGCAAACAGCATATATCCTATGGACGTGGCTAGTAGAAGGCAGACCAAGAGCAACAATCTCTGCGTTGTTTATGTTCACTTGCCGTGGGATTCTGGGTTTCTCCACTCAGCTTCCATTGCCGGAGGTTCGTATTGATCATCGACACCACCTCTCCCCCTCCCCCTCCCCCTCCCCCTCCCTCTCTAGCTAGTGTTTGGAATATTGACAAGAGAGACTTTAACTGTCATGTTGTCGGCCATCCACGCATTCTGTCTCTATTAGCAGTGGGCGTCTTCCCTTATCTGTCACCATTGTTTTGCTCTGTGGAGTATCGCTGATGTGCCATGTTTTTGGACTCATTTGTTGACAGGAATTTCTGGGGTCAGGAGCAGACTTTCCAGTAGGAAATGTGTCGTTTTTCCTGTTTTTCTCAGGCCATGTTGCAGGGTCATTGATTGCATCACTGGACATGAAAAGGATGCAGAGATGGGAATTGGCTCGGGCATTTGATTTGCTCAATGTTCTTCAAGTTATTAGGCTGCTTGGAACTAGGGGTCACTACACCATAGATATAGCTGTTGGTGTAGGTGCTGGTGTTCTCTTTGATTCGCTAGCTGGAAAATATGTTGAGTGCAAACAGAGAAAACCAATTGCTAATACTGTCACTGTAAAGGACGGAAGGAGGCTTTTTTAGTTAGAGAATGGCAAAAGGTACTGAAAACAGAGAAGGGAGGAAATATGAGTGACTGGTACTGGTAGGTAGCCTACAGAAAGATATATGAACTTTTCCTTGGAGTAATTTCTAACAACTCAATTCTATGGTAAACTGGGATAAATTAAGCAATTAACAACACAAATATAATTAAATGCTGAGTTAGCATATGATATTTTTTTATTGAAATAGCACAATTTAATGATACAGTGGTCTAGAAACGTGATATTTTAATAATATCATGATTCATGGCCACAACATTTTCAAAAAAACTATTTTGAAAAATAGTTGGGTATTTGATAAATAGTTGCACAATAGTTAAAACGGTTTACTATTTTGATTATTGTAAGGATTTAAGTTATTTTCATCTTTTAAGTCTAAAAAAGTTTATAAAATTATAATTTTTGATCGTCTGAAATTTTATTTACTTTATAATTTTAGAGATATAGAATATTTATAATTTTATTTAAATATGGATAGAGTTTCATCTATATAGAAACTATACTTAAAACTTTATCTCGTGTAAAAAAAACCCACAAAAAATTACAATAATTACAATCAATAAATTCTAATTAAATGATATATTCTCATATTTCATAATCATAAGTAGTCCTAGAAATGCTAAAAATACATATATACATACAAAATGAATATAAAATAATTTAATAATACAATAACCAAATAATCCCATAAACATAACTTTTGTATCTATATTTACATATTGGATAATCTAAACTTATTAGTAACACGATTATATCCAACTTCCACTCTTACCTGAGTGGTCTTGTCCTTTTTCATGATATCATCAAGAGTTTGTCTCCCTAATATGATAAATATTTAACCATTAGGACCCCCCTTCTATTAATAGGCAATCCAAGTAAAACCATGTTGTCAATGTCATCTTTTTATACTTAAGATGAAATGTGTATGTCTCATATTCTTATGGCTAAATCAAAGCATAAATCAAGTTGTGGTCAAGCTGGATGTAATCATGTCAACTGAAATGTAAAAAACCAGCTTGGATCAGATATGACTGGATTCATTCATGTAGTCATTAGCCTATATGTATGACATTAAATCATGGTCTTATCATGCATAACAATTTAAATTATAATTATTAAAAATATAATATTTTATTGTAATTAAATCAAACATAAATTGAAAATATATTAAAATTAAATATACTTACAATGCCAGCAAATACATCCTTCGATCGATATCAATTATGCAATCGCAAAATATAAGTGTCAGCGAGTCTAGTAGGCATATACTGTGATTTATACTTGATATGACTAAAAGATTTATGTCTTATTCCAAGTGCAAGAGTGTCAAAGTAATAAATAACCCAGCAAGACCGGGATCGAACCACAAGGATGTTAACTATATAAATTATAAATAATAATAATAATAATAATAATAATAACACAACAACAAGAATAATAATAATAATAATAATAATAATAATAATAATAATAATAAGTTAAATAAAATTTTGAGATGTAAGATTAATGTGAGAATTAAATAATGATAAAAATAAATATCAAGGTTAGAGAATCCACTAATAGTATTTCAAACAAGTATAATATAAATTGCTTTTATTACTCAACTAAAAACCACACATAAAGGAGGTTCTAATCAGATTATAAATTGTTAACATGATCATATTAATTATCTTATTTAAGTAACACTAAACTTTTAAATATTATTAGGAATTCATGTTGCTAACTTATGTTAACAACAAATCAAGTTCTTTTCATAACACATGTGTAGGTTATACCATACGGTTGGACTATGAAAGTGCCAAGTATTTGTTGTATCAAGTGTTATACAACACAAATCTGGATTAACCATTTAACGAGCAAGATATTAAGAATTAACAAGAAAAAAATGATAAGATATATTAGTAGCAAGTTGTTTAGGATATAAGTATTGAAGTTCATATTAGTGTAACCTTTTTACTTTGATGTAATAAACTTAGTTAGGCGTAATAAAGAAAAGAAACATAAATAAATAAGATAAGAATATAAATAAGATATAAGTTAACTAATTAAAGGCAATGAAATAAAAAGTATAAATAAAAAATTAATGAAAGCAAAACTTAAGTATTACAAAAATATAAAGAAAAAAGAGCAAAAACATGATATTGATATGAAAACCAAGATGCCTAAATGCATGGCAAATGCATCTTTTTATAGGCCAAAATTTGAAACTATTGATTTGTTGACTAATTGTTGAGTGGTTGACCACATCTTGACTTGGTGACATCCTTATCTTATTATCTGAACAAAATATCATTGCTAATATCAGAATTTAAACAGATTGTATTCATGAAAGTTCGAAGAAATTATCTTAGCTTCACAAAAAAAATGTGAGATCATTTGGACTTTTAGAACTCGAGATATGGGCTGAACACTGAATATTGTCTGAACTACAGGATAAATTTTGACTTCTCCATTGTTGCTATAATTTGAACTTGAAAACGACCTTTTTGAATCTTAGCCTTCCATGAAAGTTTTAGGTATATATCTTAACTTTTCATCCATATAGAGCAGACCCAAATCAAAATTCTACAGCTCCAGATATGACCCAATAACTAAATCTAGTTTGGACTAAACCAACATCTATTTTCTAAGCTTAACCCTCTCTTTGTCTTTTTACTTTCAATAGTTAATCACATCAATCAATCTTTTAAATTGTGAGACATGCTTACATTTAAAATGAGTATTTACCATAAATTAAAGCTATCTTATATTATCAAATTTGTTATCATAAAACATGCTTAAGTTAGAGAATTTAATAATATTTTTAGTGCAATATGATAATATAAAATCCTGATAAAAATACTCTTTTAAGCACTAATTAATAGGGTGAGCATTTTTTATTCGGTCGTATTTTCATCTAAAAAAATATTCAAATCAAATTTTTAAAATCAAAACCGAAACAAAATCAGTTTAGACTGACTAGTTTTGGTTCGGTTTCGTTAATTGAAGGGAAAAATCAAATTAATTTTTTTGATTTTTTGGGTTTTTTTGTGACTTTTGTTGAGATCATTTAAAATGCCTGTAATTGATATAAAAAACCCATATTCATTGTTTAATTTTTCTTTACTATAATTCATCTCAAAGGAGAAATATCATTTATTTTGCACCCAGTAATTTTCTCAAACCAATCAACTCTAATGAAAATTCAAAATAAAATTATAAAGCAAGTAACCTGGAAAATGATTAAGTCCTTAAAAACAATGAGCTTAGACCAAGAAAATAATGTCTCTAATAGAACTAAAGAAATACAATCTGCAAGAGTCCCTTAAAATTGAAATAAAATGCATTAACAATCTCTATCCCAACAACCACAAAAACAAAACAAAAAGAAAAATGTTGTTATTTTAATATTATTGTTAATTAAACCATATGCCTTTAACATTTTATTAATTGTATTTTCATAGAAACCAAGTGAGAAGAAACTGTAAAGAAATAAACCAACTATTAAAGCGCACAAGCATGAATATTAAAACTGCATCTGGTTCTTTTAAATGGTTCACCTGAAAAATTTAACAAAATAGGTTAATATAAATTGATAAAAACTAAAAATAAAAAAAAACAATTCAGAAAAGAGAATAAGCAGTATCAAATTTCTCATCTAACTTGGAAAGATAAAGAACTTGAAGGAGCGACTACCAGTTTTGATTTTGAGACAGAAATATTAAGAGATAAAGATTTAATCGAGAGATTGAATAAGAGGTAAGGGGTGGCAACTGGGTTTGCTAGGGTTGGAAGAAAAAACTAAAAAGTAAATCTATAAATGATAAAGATGAAGATTTGATCAAGAGATTAAACAAGAGGGAGGGAGTGGCCACTAGGTTTGCTAGGATCGGAAGAAGAAACTAAAAAATAGATCAGTAGATGGAAAATATGAAAATTTGATCGAGAGATTAAATAAGAGGAAAGGGGCAGCGGTTGGGTTTGCTAAGGTTACAAGGAGAAACAACCTGTAGATAGGAGAGAATAAAGATGAAGATTTGATCAAGAGATTGAATCATTGAACAAGAGGGAGCCAAGGGGTAGGTTTGATAGGTTAGAAGAAAAGACTAAAAAATTGAATTGTGGATGAGTTTGGAAGGTATTTATAGTACCAGTTTTTTATTTTTATTTGAACTGATTCGGTTCGGTTTATTCCGTTTCAACCTTTTAAAATAAAATCAATTCTAATTGTTTTTTATTTTTTCTAATCAATTTAATTGGTTTTTTTCATGGTTTGGTTTTTTTAATTATTTTTTTCTAGTTATCTCAGTTTAATCGGTTTTTTAATTTTTTTGCTTACGGGCAAAAAGTAGGTCTAACTCTTTTTTTTTTAAAAAAAGTAAAAATAAAAAACATTAATATTTTTAAATTATAATTATAATGAGTTAGCTAATTACTAGTCAATTTTTACACACTTATACCATATACTTTGTTTTCTTGAACTTAGTATAATTACAAAATTGATTCATCATCTCAATGAATCAAAGTTAAGTTCAAGTAGATAAAAAATTGACTTAAAAGGTTATGGATTTTTTTTAAAAATTTTTAAATTGTTAATAATAAGATTTGAATAGTAATATTCTTTCATTAACTAAAAAAAAATTATTAACTCATCGTCATATTGAGATAAACAAAATAAATTATGGTATTATAATGTAAAATAATTTTTAAAAGAGTTTTTTATTTTAAAATATATTAACATATTTTTTTATTTTTAAGATAAACACATTAAAATTATAAAAAAATAATAAAAAATATTAATTTAAAATTGTTTCAAATAAAACTCATGTTTAAAAACAACAAAAAAACAGGCCACCAGGATGTCAAAGAGAACCAAACCCCCTCCCACATATATCTATTGTACAGAAAAAACTGGAAACGACGTCGCTCCATTGCAAGTTCCAAGATGCCATAAATTTCCGCTCTAGTCTCAGAAAGTCCAAAATTCACTTGGCACCCACCCATCGCACCACACCACCTTTCCCAAAGAGAACCAAATCCCTCTCACCACCGAAAAGGAAGCAAAGTCGTCGACGATATTCGCGGCAGCGGCGGCCGAAAGCAGAGGTCAAAGCAGCTCTCCCAGCTTCGTGCGTAACATTGGAACTTGGATTTCTCAGACTCTGTTCTGGTCAGTTACCCTCAACTTCTGTTCCTTCTAAAAGTTTCGAAGTTAGGGTTTCAGTGTTAAGAAATGGAATCTGAGTTTTGCAAATTTCAATTATTGTTTTCTTTTGTGTGATTGAGAACTTGCATCATTTCAGGGATGTGAAAAGAGGAATTTTTTGCAATCGAGGGTTCGATTTTTGAATTAAAAAGAGAATGATGGAGTCTTGCAATTGCATTGAACCGCAATGGCCAGCTGAAGAGCTGTTGATGAAGTATCAATATATATCAGATTTCTTTATTGCACTGGCCTATTTCTCTATTCCTTTAGAGCTCATCTACTTTGTTAAGAAATCTGCCGTGTTTCCGTATAGATGGGTGCTTGTCCAGTTTGGTGCTTTTATAGTTCTTTGTGGTGCAACTCATCTTATTAACCTTTGGACTTTTAGTATGCATTCACGAACTGTGGCTGTTGTGATGACTACTTCCAAAGTTTTGACTGCGGTTGTGTCTTGTGCCACTGCGCTTATGCTTGTGCATATTATTCCAGATCTTTTGAGTGTTAAGACTAGAGAGTTGTTTCTGAAGAATAAAGCTGCGGAACTAGACAGAGAGATGGGTTTGATACGTACACAAGAGGAGACGGGCAGGCATGTGAGGATGTTGACTCATGAAATCAGAAGCACTCTTGACAGACATACTATATTGAAGACTACTCTTGTTGAGCTGGGTAGGACATTGGTGTTGGAAGAATGTGCATTGTGGATGCCAACTCGTACTGGGTTGGAGCTTCAACTTTCATACACTCTTCGTCAGCAGAAACCTGTTGGATATACTGTACCTATCCAACTTCCGGTGATCAATCAAGTATTCAGTAGTAACCGTGCTATGAAAATTTCACCAAATTCTCCGGTGGCCAGACTACGGCCTTTTGCTGGAAAATACATGCCTGGAGAGGTGGTTGCTGTTCGTGTCCCACTCCTTCATCTCTCGAATTTCCAAATTAATGACTGGCCTGAACTTTCTACCAGGCGCTATGCTTTGATGGTTTTAATGCTTCCATCAGATAGTGCAAGGCAGTGGCATGTTCATGAGTTGGAGCTTGTTGAAGTTGTTGCTGATCAGGTTTTAAATTACTTTATTTGTCTAATTTTTCATGGTTACATAATGACTTTTCCATTTTTCTAGGAAATTGCTAAATGAGACCTCAACATCGACATATCCACTTGCATCCACTTCACTTTTTTATTTTTATTATAGCAGTAGAGGTTTGCATAGATTGAGTTTCCATTTGATGGGTGCCCTCCAAGAAGGATTTTATTGAATATCATTTTAAACTAGAAGAAATATGCTACATTAGATCAACTTCGCTAATAAGTTTTCCATTAAATGCTGCAAAAGCTTTCACAGCTTGTCAGTGAGTGTTAAATTTAAAGAAAGTTGATGAAAAAGACATGCAATGCATGTGCTTATAATTTTAAGTATGCTCCATACCATTTAAAGAATGACAGCCTCAATCTGTTTCTGACTCACAAAATTTTGTGGTCAAACCAGGTAGCTGTTGCTCTGTCACATGCTGCTATTCTAGAAGAGTCAATGAGGGCAAGGGACCTTCTTATGGATCAGAATGTTGCACTTGATCATGCCAGGAGAGAAGCAGAAACAGCAATTCGTGCTCGCAATGATTTCTTGGCTGTTATGAACCATGAGATGAGAACTCCTATGCATGCAATTATCGCACTTTCCTCCTTGCTGCAGGAAACTGAGCTGACACCTGAGCAGCGTCTAATGGTTGAGACAATTCTTAAAAGTAGTAACCTTTTGGCCACTCTTATAAATGATGTATTGGATCTTTCAAGGCTTGAAGATGGCAGCCTTCAACTTGACTTGGGAACTTTTAATCTTCATGCCTTGTTTAGGGAGGTAAGATTTCTTTCTTCTTGCCAAGTTGTTTATATTGCACTGT
The DNA here is from genome assembly GCF_000495115.2 of Populus euphratica. Classification (NCBI taxonomy): domain Eukaryota; kingdom Viridiplantae; phylum Streptophyta; class Magnoliopsida; order Malpighiales; family Salicaceae; genus Populus; species Populus euphratica. Next base: position 62,938 of record NW_011499983.1, on the reverse strand, counting down.
AAATATAGTTATGTAAAATTTGTAAAGCTTTTGTTGGATGTGGGTTGGTGGATATGATACTTGTTTCTCCATTGCAGGTTCTTAATTTAATCAAGCCAATCGCATCTGTTAAAAAGTTGCATGTAACCTTAAATTTGGCTCCGGATTTACCAGAATGTGCCATTGGTGATGAAAAACGACTAATGCAAACTATTTTAAATGTTGTTGGTAATGCTGTGAAGTTCTCAAAAGAGGGAAGCATCTCAATCACTGCATTTGTTGCAAAATCAGAATCTTTAAGAGACATTCGAGCTCCTGACTTTTTTCCAGCGCCAAGTGATGATCACTTTTATTTGCGTGTACAGGTTAATTTCTCTGATGCTCAATTAATGATCTTTTACCTAGTGATGATGAGTTTTCTGTTCCTGGGGTTGGTGATGAATATCTTTTATCTTCTAGTACAGGTAAAAGATGCCGGACAAGGAGTTAATCCTCAGGAAATTCCTAAGTTGTTTACAAAATTTACACAAACTCAAACTTTGGCAACCAGAAATTCCAGTGGCAGTGGACTTGGCCTCGCAATTTGTAAAAGGTAATTCAATTTGTTGTTTTTATAATGCAATTTTGTATTAGCTCACCGGCACACAGTGATTTTAAATTCTACTATTTTTTTGGACTATGGTTTGATTTTCTCAGTTCTACTGACATTGAAATTGATTATTATATCTACATCTTGCATGTTTGTGATCAGATTCGTAAATCTTATGGGGGGGCATATTTGGATTGAAAGTGAAGGTTTAGGCAAAGGATGTACAGTTATCTTCATTGTAAAGCTTTGCATTCCTGAGCGCTCAAATGAATCTAAGAGTGCATTCCTACCTAAAGCAAATCATGGGCAGGCAGGTTTTCCAGGACTCAAAGTTCTTGTCTTGGATTATAATGGGTCAGTCAAATTTCATTCTCATCATTCTTTATATATCAATTTCAAGTTTGTGCCACATTTTTCTTATAAGGTTGCATTTGGTACGGGTTGAAAATTTGAAAGGAAAATGTCAAGGGAGTAAGATTTAAAGATGTACGAGACCAGTTGAAACTGTGTTATTTCAAATTTCAATTTTTTTTTTTATGTTTTTATATCGTTTAAATGTGCTGATTTCAAAAATAATTTTTTTTTTTAAATCAGTTTGATGCATTTCTAAGCAAAAAGTACTTTGAATGCCATTGCTATCATAATCCCAAACAGGCTAGTAATGTTAAAGGTGTAAAATATTTAGGAATGTAGTGTTGAAAGATGTTTGGTAGGAGTTGAAAAAAATATGGGTAAAAGGGGTCTTTGTATAAACCAAACCAAATTTTAAGCTAAATGAAATTACATATAAAAATTAAATGTTACTATACTCGTGGATTAAAATGAGAAGATGATGACAACTTAGTTAGGTGGGACTAGTTGCGGTGTCTAGAATGAAACATCTATATTTTGACTGAAGAGCCCCAACTTGTACATGAAAAGCAGCCTTTTATGCTCTAGTGTTTTGGGGCTTGTGTGCTCTTGTTAACAAGTCTCCATAGCTGCTGTGGCCTATAATCACGTGGTTGAAATGCTAACTTCTCCCATATCTTTGTAAAGCATAGAAAGTTTATAATTTCTTTGGTGGATGTAAAATGGCTAATTTTCCTTGGTGCATCAACATAGACATAGGTCAAAATGAAACATTGAAATCCAAGAGTCAATTTGAATTTAAACAAAAATGAACATGAATTTTATATCTTCATATCTTGGACATGGCATTGAGAGTTTAGCAGCGCAGACTATGCTTGAAGTATGTAAAGATTGTCAAACTTGTTTGTGGTTTACAGGGTTAGCAGGATGGTGACCAAAGGACTTCTTGTTCATCTAGGGTGCGATGTGACAACTGTAAGTTCAATTGATGAGTGCTTACATGTGGTATCTCAAGAACACAAGGTCTTGTTTATGGATGTGTGCATGCTTGATGGTTTAGAAGCTGCTGTCCGTTTACATGAAAAATTTACACAACATCATGAAAGGCCGCTAATGGTGGCACTTACTGGAAACACAGACAAAGTGATTAAGGAGAACTGCATGAGGGTCGGTATGGACGGTGTTGTACTGAAACCTGTATCTGTTGAAAAGATGAGGAGTGTTTTATCGGACCTCCTCGAACATCGGGTCCTGTTTGAAGCCATGTAAGTGGCGGTGATAAAGCACTAATTGGAGGGAAGCAAAAGCTGTAAGTCATCTTTTACGTTTTTTTTCTCTGTAAATACCACAATATTGGATCGGTACAGTGAAGTCGAGCACTGAAAAGAACAATACGTCCTTGCTAAAAGCTAGTTCATGTATTGTTTTGTGCAGCTACGGGCATTTTGGGAGTGGTTGCTGTTGTTTTTTTGAAGTATTTTTTATGTTGAAATATATTAAAGTGATATTTTTTTTTATTTTTAAAAAATTATTTTTAAAATTTAAAATATACAAAAAAATATTTTTTAACAAAATAAATTTAAATTTTTTAGAAACATGGTGGTTTGTATCATGTTTTCAAATGTTCTCTGCATATAAAACCTAGGTAGCAGAAACAGTCCTAGATTTGGGAAATTTGTGAGTGTCTTTGAAAATTAGTATATTTTTTTGAGGCCAGTGAGTAATTTGTAAAACAAACTGTCTTTGAAGATTGGGTTTGGTTGTGTTCTATTTGCTTGGAAGAATAGTCAAACACGGTATAAATAAAATGAAAAGAATTTCTTAAAAAAAAAGAAAAAGAAAAAGGAAAAATAAAATAAGCATGAAAAGAATGGATACAAATCAATCTTATCCTTTCATTTTTTTTAATGACTTTTTTCAGGGAGGAAAGCAAACTTTTCTTGTTTGTAATTTTCATGAAAAAAGAAGTATAAGCCGGAGAATTTTATGTTTTTTTAATAATTTTGATACTATTATATTAAAATTACTAAAAAATACTTACAAAAGCATCGATAAAAGCATTAATTTAAATGTTTTTTAGATAAAAAATATTTAAAATATATATAAAATATTTTTTAAATACCAACTAATTTATTGGTCCATGTTGTTTGTTGCGGTGAAATTAATTTTTTTTTGAATGTAAAAAAAATAATATTAAGAGTGTTAATTTTTTTTTTATAGTTTCATTAAAAAAGCCAGGTAATCAATCTTAAAATATATTAAAATAAATATTTATTTGAGATTACAATAATTTTATTAAAAAAAAACAATGCATTCTATTTCCTAACCTATCTAATCTAATATTGAAATACGAAATCAAAAAAATAATAATAATTAAAAAAATAAAGAATTAAAAACAAAAAAAAATAATTATATAGTTGTTGAGTAAATCCGTTAAACCTATGAATCAAGTAATTTAGACTAGCATGTCAAACCTATAAATCATATTATGAGCTTTATTGAGATTATTATTTATTTTTTAAAAATTATTTTTTATTTAATTATATAATAATAAAAATAAATAATTATAAAATCAAATATCATATATTCTAGTAAATATGTAATATACTGTATCCCATTTATGTTGGCTTGCCTATTTCTCATGATGATGAACATAAGCAGGAGAAAACCATAACATGGAAGCAAGAGGCTATGCTCCATTGGAGTTGTGGCCGCAGCAGCCACAACAATTGCTTTCCTAGCAAAGCATGCAAGTTTTATACAAGTATTAAAATTTATGTATTTTCTTTGTTATTGAAACTAATAAAGATTGAGATTGGTTTATTTAATGACTTATGTATTTATATACGTTGCATTTCTTATGCTAATGTGTTTTGCTTGTTTTGTAACAAGAGTGGAAAAACTTCTTAGTTAAAATAAATACTTAGTTGTTAGGCAAACACAAGTAGATAGACTAAAGAGAGGACTGTGTGCTTTTTTGTATATTGTGAGGTGCAAGAACTTGAGGTGTTTTTTCTTTATTTTTTTTTTTTATAATTGTGGTTATGATTATAATGACTATTTATTTGATTGTTTGTTTTAGGAAATCCAATTGACTCATCAATTTTATGAATCTAAGAGATCTCATAGCCCTATTGAAGGGTTTTGTATAGTTGTTGCGATGTGTATAGTTGTTGCGATGTTGCGATCGCAAAAATTAATTACCTGAGCTTCAAACACAATACACAATATAATATAAAGCAAACAAGTGGTTGGTCCTACAAGGAAGGTTCAAGTTACATTTTTATACTAAATAATATGTAATTTGAGGGATTTGGATGTTATCTGGGTTAAAGTAAAAGAAAACAAAAAACTATCAAATAAAATTTAATAAAATCAGAAAATTATAAAGAGAACAAACCTTGATCGCAAGCACATATCCACCTATAGAAATTAGAATTGATTGTGGAAATAAAATATCAATTTATATTCTAAATATTTATCTCTTCTTAACATTAGTTAGTTAACGGATTTACTGTATAACTAATCTTAATCATCAAACAACCACATTGTCCGCACTAGTAATTTGATTCAATGACAGCCTTTAAAATTAGATAAATTGATTAATTAAGAAAATATAACTGTCCACAGTCTATGTTTGATTTGATTGAATGTTCTCTCTAAAATTAATAATGTAGATCTGCCATAATTATTAAACTCAGTTGCTTTATAAGTTCATACCACAATTTCGGTTTTGATATCAAACTTAGCAATATATTATCTACAATAATAACTTAGAGTCTGCTTTAGCAATTAAAATAAATAATGATAGAAAAATAAGTATAAGAAAACAAACATATTCATTATATAAACTTAAAAGAAAAGGTAAAATAAATTCATAGTTCTTGAAATCTGAAGGTTTACATGTCATTGCAACTAAGAAAAAGTGTTTAGCCTTATATGTTTGTTGAACAACTAATTAAAAAGAAGAAAAAATGTATAATTTTGAGTTTCTCAGAGGAGGGGGCATTTTTCTTTTCTTGGCTGGCTACCTCCTTTCTCTTCTCTCATTCTTTTTATACTTTATAAAACCCTAGTCTTTATTTTACAAAATAGTCCTCTTTTAAGTAAACAGTTTACATTTAAGTAGTTCAATAACTATTTTTCTAAAAAAAGAGAAAAAACCTTGCATGAAATCTTCAAGCTTTGACTTAAAGAGCTAAATAGCTGAAATAAAAACTTGGATGTCGGTTTAGATGCTTTAAAACATAATTTGAACTCATTTTTTAACGAAACCTGTTTGCTGGTAAAATTTAGTTGTCATATTTGAAAACTCATATCTCCTTCATATGACATTGTTTTTGGTCTAAATTTGGAGCGTTTATAGACCTTTGAGTTAGGAATCCAACCAAATTACGTTTGCATTAATTTGGAATGGCCGAAGGTCAATATTGGCAGATCGCACGATTTGATTTTCAAGGTTGCGATTTCTATGCTTTTCCTTATTTTATTTTTTTCCCTTAGATGTCTAGAAAAGTATGAATGTTAACTTTTTAATTTCACTGGAATCACTTCATTTCAATCTCTAGAGCTCACGCTTTGCACAAAAAATCGACTGAAGGTCAAATCTGTCAATTACCTTCAATTTAATTCTTTTTGCATTTTTCATCCGAAAGTGCCTTCAAAACATAAAATAAAAAGTATCAAGGTATTTTATATATAAAACATAGACAAAACACTAGTTAAATATGAGTGAAATTATTAAATGATATGGTCGCATCAATAGTCATATCAATTGGCTCTATGATAATTCATACACATTTACTATAAAAGTATAATATCAATCTAATAATAATTGGAAGAATAGTGGTATAATATCAATCTGATCATATTTGGAAGGATAGTGATAATTTAGAGGGCCAAGAAATATTGAATATAGTCAATCGGGTCAACTTGTTCAACTTTTGACCTGGGTCATAAGAATAAGATAATATGACAAGTTAAAAAAAATATGAAGATCAATTTTCAACTAGCTTAATATTGAAAGATAAAATAAAAAAATCAATTAGAAAAAGTGGTCCAAAAAAATAACTCAAGTCAACCTGAATTAACTTGGTTAACTTATGACTTGGTCATGAGATAATAATAAATTTATAGAAAAAATAAAAAAATAAAAATTATAACTTCTAATAAATTTGATATTAAAGGTTGAAATAGAGATAAAAAAACTAAATTTTTAAGATCGATATATACTCCAACAGAAAGGAAATCAAATGTTTTTTCAAAATACAATTCTTAAAATAACATAACATTGAAGGATGAAAATTAAAACAAAATAATAAAAAAGAAGATTAAATTGTTGAAGGGTTAAATTGAGGGGGAAAAAGAAAAAGAAGAAAAATAAAATAAAATACTATTCTAATGATTAATATTTTATGGGTGTGGCTATAATGTAGAAAATCAAAAAAATTACGAAACACTACTTTTAACAAAATTTAATGTTGAAAGTTTAAATTGAGATAAAAAAACTAAATTCATGAGACTAATGAATTTCAAAGTACAATTTCAAAATTAAAATAATATTGAAGGATTAAAATTGAGAAAAATAATAAGAAAGAAGATTGGATAGTTGAAAGGTTAAAAAAATAAATATTATTTTGTGAGTGTGGCTACGATGAAGAAAATTAAAAAAAAAAAATTAAGAAGCACTATTTTCAATAAATCTAATATTAAAAGTTAAAATTGAGATAAAAAACTAAATTCACAAGATTAATATATACCCCAATAAAAAGAAATAATTTTTTTTCAAAATATAGTTCTAAAAGTAATTTAATATTAAAGAATGAAATTAATAATAATAATAATAATAATAATAAATATTAGATTATTGAAGGGTTAAATTAAAAAAATAAAAAGATAAAAAAGATAAAAAGCTTTTATAATGAATAATATTTTATGGGTGTGACTAAGTGATTTAGCCATACCTTTTAGTTTCTAAAGAGGTAGGTATGATTTATATGTGATTGTTTTTTTTTAAAAAATTATATAAATTATTTAAAAAAATATTAATTTTTTCAAAAGATTTTTCATACATGCAACTTCATATTTTTTATGTTTTTATTTAATAATATATATATCGGTTTCTATTATAATTTTTATGTGTTTTTGTATTGTAAATTTATTTAAATAGAGAAATTCATTAAATACAATAAGATAAATAACCCATCTTGTAATGTTAAATATTTTAATCTTTATTTATCATTTAATTTTTTATAATATTTTAATATTAGATATTTTATTATATGACCATCTAGTCTTTTTATTATATAATTAAATAAAAATAATAATATTTAAAAAAAAATTATAATCTCACATGAGTACATAATCACTTACTTTCTTGCATCCCAGCCAACAGTGCAACTAACCATCAGCACTTTCGCTTTCGAAAAGCATGTACACATCATTTTATATTGAGCCATAGCATGAACAAGACAAAATCCTTGCGCCCCCGCTTCCATCTTCATTATTAATATAGCATATATAGTTATAAAATCCCGACGACAACTCATTTTAAAACTCGTTGGAGGATAATCCTGATCAAGTTAAGTACTGGTTTTTTTCAGTGATCGAACTCTCTATGTAAGCTAGGTGTTATGATTATGCTATATTGTCCACCTGCAAAGCTAGAGCCTTGTTTACCGGGCTCTCCTCTTCATTTTTATCAGAAAGGAAAAGCCAGAGAAAAAGTGAACAGGTTTGCCCAAGAGTGCATGTGAGAAAATAGCTGTAGATTCTCTGCTTCCTTGTTCATTATTTTATCTTATGTATAATTTAAGTCTCTGGTGAGAGTGTGTGCTTCGAGGTGACTGACAAGCAACCGGCGCAGGCAGGAGGGAGGGCTTAACGCCGCGCTAGGCTGCTTTAAGAGACAGCCAGCGAAGTAACTGGGAATGGGACCGGGGACAGCAGGTCACCTCCTCCCCTCCCTCCACCCATTTTCTACCTGTAGTTTGCTGGCCGGTGCATTCACCTGGATAAGGACCACACTGCCTTCACTTTCCACCACCAAGGGCTTCAAAAGCTCAAGCTCGTCCCCGGGGTTGGAAAATGGAAATTGAGATCGAGACTTTATTAAGTAGAAAATGATAAAATAAATCTTACATATATATATATATATACTGTAAAAGTAATCTATTTCGAAACTCCTTAAACCAGTTTAACAATCAGCCCATTTACTAATTGCTTTATGATTTGAAAAGGGAAACATTAATTACTTCCACTTCTGATTCAAATACTGATGAGCAGGAGGGAAAATGAGTGAGCAATGAGTTAACTGTTATTATATATTTTTATGGAGTACCTTCTGCGCCTCGATTTGATCACAAACAATTAATTTACGTGTAAATTTATAGGAATTTATTTACCGTAGCATGTGTTGGGGTCCAAGGCAGCAGCGCCCTTTAAAAAGTTGTCGTCCAAATTCCAGCTGGTCCTCAAGAAAATTCTACTAGAAGTGGCAGACAAAACCCTAGCTAGTACCTTCTCCGAATACTCCAACTAAACTGTTCTCAGGAAACTCCCCATCAAGATCTTGGTGCCCTTTTGGATCAACCAAGTAAATAGCCAAAACGGGTCTTCCTCTGTGGATGCTTGGGTGGGGTGTGGATCGGTTACGTGCCGATATGAACCGTTTGCTGGCAATGCTATTCCACCAGGTATGTATATTAAGAATCTCAGAAACATGAAGATTAATTAAGGTGTTCATATGTTTCGGATATTTTTTACTAGTTTTTCTTCAGGTTTGTTCGCATTTCTCATTGCATAATTAATTAAGTAGAATTCATGAGATTAAATTTTGGGTTTGCTGTCTAGGGAGTGCTAGATGAGCAATTCTTGCAGCTCCAGCAACTTGAGGATGAAAGCTCTCCAAACTTCGTATCAGAAGTGGTCAATATCTACTTCCATGAATCCGAGAAGCTTTTACGGGATCTCAGAGGCCTCTTGTAGTCATATCTTCCTCTCCTAATACCCATTTTTCTTCTTCTAGCTAGTTCTGATCATGGCTATGTATGGATGTGTAGTGTTGATGATCAGTGCGATTGCATAATTGCAGGATGGATAGAGAGTTCTCGGACTACAAGAAAATGGGAACCAATTTGAATCAGCTCATGGGAAGCAGCTCCAGCGTTGGTGCCAAAAGAGTCAGAAATGTGTGCGTTGCCTTTCGAGCCGCTTCTGAGCAGAACAGCCGTGCTGGGTTAGCCCGCCCACCCCCATCCATCTATCGATCGCCCCCTCTTCATTCATGCCTGCTAACAAGAGATGTTTTGAGTTTCTTAATTCAGGTGCTTGAGAGCTTTGGAGCTGCTAGAGCATGAGTACTGCTACCTCAAGAACAAGTTGCACGAACTGTTCCAAGTGCGTACAATGCTCACTTTCCCAACACCTTTCAGACCTCTTTGCTTCTCGTTTTGGCATCTCTCGTATACATTGTAACATCAGATGTTAAACTCCGATGTGCAGATGGAGCAACGGAGAGTACTGGCAGCTGGAGTGACGTATCCACCGCAACCGCAGCATTGAAAGCAAAGATCATGACTTTGGCTTCCATTGGGCATGCATTCGTAATCTTTCCGTTTCAGGGTTTTTGCTAAAAACCAAGCTAGTCCAACAGATCCATTGCTCTACTTAAATTTGATGCTACTTATATATATATATATAGAAAAGATTTAAAGGGGGCTGTAGCTATTCTTAATTGCTTGTCTTTAAAATTTGAATCTGTGTGGTTGCATGCTTGAATCTGAGATGAAGTTGCATTTCTAGCTCTGATATCAGTTCGGCAGTATTTTGTACGTTCTGATATGATTGTTAGTTTAGGGGTCAGCCTTCATACCTACAGCCATACAATCGGCGGTTCTTTCTAGAACTGTCACCTTTTACAGCTACGATTTGTGACAATGGAATCAGTATAAAAAAATAAAAATAAATACAGACACTTATCCAGTGTTTTTAAGATTGTGATGTTTTCAGTGTTTTTTTTTTTTGAAAATATATTAAAATATATATTTTATATTTTTAATAATAACATTTGAAATAGTATTTTATAAATATTAATTATTTAACAACTCTTTAATTTTTTTTTTAATTTTTAATAACAACACTTTAATTTTTGTATAATTTATCAAAATCAGCCAAAAGCTTTGACTGTCTAGTCAGTGAACAGCTTATTAACTGAGGTTGGACCCTCATGTTCCTGAGCGGAAGGTTTCGGTGCTAGTGGTCAAAAGGGTAGTGTTGGTTCAGAATTCAGATTCTTCATTTTTTAAATTGCCAGTGAGGTATTTTTTTTTTAAATAGCATTTTATAAAATGTATTTTTTTTTACCAGTGAGAACACAAGAAATATTTGAAAAAAAAGGCATAAACTCATAATTTTATTTTTTAATATAAATGTTTCATTCTTCTAACACAATCAAAATAAAAAAATAAAAATGTTTTTTTATTTATAAAATAGAGAATAGAGAATTAGAACAAGGCGGAATTTGAAATGCAGTGTGTTTGATTTGCTGAAAATATTTTTTAATTTTCATATTATTAAAATATATATGATATTTTTCTAGCAATTGAAAAAAAAGTTCATTTGAAGGAAATATGTTTTCAAATATGAGAGTGGGAAATCAAATACCCAAACAAGACATACTTTATATAATATACATACACACACGCATAGCCTACATTAAAAATAGCAGAGCTATAAATTTGGATTTCAAGGAGTGAAAATCTTAATGAAATTCATTTTTTTAAAAAAAGATGAATAAAAAAATTTATATAATGTCTAAAGTTTTTCCAATTAAAAAAATACTAAAACATATATTAAACATAAAATACTAAAATTTGCACTCGACATTTAAATAAAAGATTTGTGAAAATAGTGATATCATAAAATATGTTTTTAGAGATGAAACTTAAAAAATAGAATATAATAAAACCTATTAAGGCTACTGCCATACCTAAATTTAAACAGTGAAACTGATAAAGTTGTGATAATTTTAGAATTTGATTGGATTTTTCATGACTATGCCTTGGGCTAGTAGAGTGACATGGCTTGACTTGGTGATGAAATGATGATTTGGCCATTTCTTAGATATCGTTTGGCATTGTGTTTAGAAAGCATTTTTGAAAAAAATGATACTTTTTTTTCTTTGAATTAGTATATTTTTGATGTTTTCAAATTATTTTGATGTGCTGATCTCAAAAATAAGTTTTAAAAAAATAAAAAAAATATTATTGGCATGCTTTTCTGAGTGAAAAACACTTTAAAAAGTAACCATAACCATACTCTAACATGCTTTGAGCACTTTGAAAAGTGGTTGACTTGACCACTAGTCTAGCAAGCTTTGTTGCAAAATAAATTTTCTATTATGACATGGAACTTTTTTATGTTAAGTTAACAAACAAAAAGGAATAAGAGTATGTTGACCAAGGACGTGAGCAATGAAAGAGATGAGCAGAGTAGTAGGTGAGTAGGTGTAGGACCATAAGAGCAGTAATGTGGCTCTTTTATATGATATGCTCTGCTTTGTGTTTGGAGTATTGTTATAGGGACTTGGTTTTTTATTGTGTTGTTATTTATATAAACTTACACGGTGACCATATGTATTTATAAACTTTATTCATATCAGTTTAACTCATAAAAAGTGGTAACAGGTACCTTGTGACGAGTTATTGGTCATTATACCATTGATGGAGATGTTAATGCTCGTCCTTGGCTAAGATGCCTTATTATGTCATTGATAGAGGGTTAGTGATTGATAGGTGCCTTTAAATGACATGTAGTAGCAAATAACCATTGATGAGAGAAATAAGATGCCTTTGCTCTGCATATAAAATTTAGTGTGTATTAGTGTGTAGTGCATGATGCCGTTTTGACTTTTTAAAATTAAAAACAAAATACATACATGTATGTATTAAGAAATTTTAGTTCACCATCATTTTCCCCTTCTAATGTGATCTTGGCTACATATCAAATGATTCATTAGGAGTGTTTATTGATTCTATTATAAGGTTTAAAACAAAGTGGATCCAAAAGAAGTTCAATGGGTTAAATCAAGAGACTTGGGTTAAAAATGTTTAAATCTACCATTCTAAACCTTTGTTACATTTTGGATCATATTTGAAGCTTCAAAATAAGTTTGGATGCCATTTCAATTGGGTTGGAGACTAGACATCTATACATTTCAACTGATATATAGTAAGCTTATTAATTCATCCTGACAAGAGAGAATGCCATGCTTAAAGTTAAGCCTAGAATCTGTCACTAAAGCAAAAACAGAAAATACATTATTTCTATAAGAGTTATGGATTCCATTCACTATAAGAAGTCCTTAATGTTATTAAGAACTTATGTGACAACCTTTAACTTACTTATTTTACAAGTATTCCACATCAAACAAGAAGAATTATTTCTTTCAAAAACTAATTCTTATTTTTCAAGGCATCAGATTTTTGTTAAATAAGGATTCTTTAACAAATATTTCTTGGGTATTTTTCAATATCACATGTGGAAAATGGTGAAAAAAATATATTAAACTATTGGTTTATTTATTTTTATTACTTTAAACCTAATTTTAATTATTTTAAGATTTATTTAAATTAGGTGCATGTCTGACCCATTAGTTTTAGGATTTACATATAAACACTCTTATATAAGAATTTTTATTTAGTTGGTGAATTTTTATCTAAGTTTGTCGTCTATAGTATGTTGTTTTTTTTTTTTTGGTGTGTGTGGTTGAATGATGCTCATATTAAGCTCTTAATTGAATTTGCAAAATTTTCAAACAAGTAATCAACTTCGTTGTGATTTATTATAGTTCTCGTTCACATCTTGTTATAAGCATGGATTGGGGGTGATCAATTATATATAATCTTGATTCTTCAAGGCAAATTTCTTGTTAAGTCAAAAGACATATCTTGGTTTGTCCAAAGGAATATTCATATGTACTTTTTCATTAAAGTGTATCTTGAATTTAGGTCCCAACTTATCAACCATATTTGAGATGTTGGAGAATAGAGAAAAAAAAAAGAAAGTTTATTTCTAAGGACCATATATTTTATGTATACAAATTATGGTCCGGTAAGAAAAAAATAGTATTTTAACATTCTAAGATAGTATGAGATAAAAATAGATAATAATAATATATAATATATATGATTCATTATGATTTGATTCAATTGTGTTAATGATGACTAAAAAAAGAGCTTATACTTATTTGAGATATAGTAGAAAGAGACAAAGGTTATGCTTTCAAAATGAAGATATTGTTTTTTCATTCTTGACTTAGAGGAAAACTTATATTGTTGCAAGTGTGTTGTATTATAAAGATCATCATTTTAGATCAAGATGTTTTTAGTGTGAAAAGAATAAAGAATTATTTTCTTTTTATGGTTTTAAAAGTTTGGAGTTGCCATTTAACATTACTAAAAACTCAAAATGATTTTTAGAATCTAGATAAAAGGATTGATTGTGTATAGGAAAGACAATACAACCCATCGTATATCCTATTGATTAGTACTTAAAAGTGCATTTTTATCATGGTTTTATATCATCATTTTGCACTTGAAGTATCAATAACTCATTAACTAAA
>NW_011499983.1:40813-48358 GCF_000495115.2 Populus euphratica | reverse complement strand
TAATTTGTACAAATAACCTCCCTGTGGTTCGACCCCGGTCTTGCTGGGTTATTTATTACTTCGACACTCCTGCACTTGGGAGAAGACATCAATCTTTTAGTCGTGTCACTTATCTAAGGTAAACTACATATATTTTTTGTTTGTTTGTTTGATTATTACTAAAATTGTGTTGTGTTTTTTATCCATTGTTTAAAACAAATTCACCAGGTGAATGATAACTTTATGAATCATTAACCATTTTAAAGTTAATTTTTTTTTGTTTATATTAATATCAGAAATATATCTTACGTATAAATTCATAATCTTTAATGTTAAAATAAACAAATTGATTTCTTTGGTGTTTTTGAAATTTAGATCAAGTCTTTGTAGCTTTAATAACCTTGTTATTAAATTCATAATGCATGTAAAATATAAAAACTATTTATTTTTTTGGTATTCTAAATCATGCTATATTTTTTTTTGTATTTTTTTTATGAAAATATGATTTTGTTTTAGAAACTTGGCCATTTACAATTTAAAATACAAATCTATTTTTTTTAAAAAGGATGCTTTTTTTTTTAATAAAGTTGAAATTTAAAAACCCAAACAAATGTACAACCCATGAGAAACATGCAAGATAAAACATGAATAAGTCTAAAAAAAGAAGGAACAAAAGTCAAAAGCAAGTAGGTATGGTTGATCATTTTTTGTTTGGTTTTTTTTTATAAAAAAAAATAAAAAAAACCAAATTTTATTTCTTTTAAAAAATCAAAACCAATTTAAATTGGTTTGACGAGGTTTCTTTAGTTTGGCTCGGTTTTCTTTATTTGGGTCAATTTTGGCTTAGGTTTTTTCTAGTTTAGCTCGGTTTTTTGGTTTGAGTTTGGTTTTTTTTTGATTTCAGGCTTATAAAACCAAAACCAAAACCAAATCGAATCAGTCGACTTTTTCAAAATTCTAATTGGTTTAATAAGTTTTTTTTTTATTTTTATTTTCTTGATTTAATCTATTTTTTTTTTGTTTTTTTGCTCACCTCTACAAGTTGGGTAATCATTTTCGGTTTGATTTGATTTTTATAAAAAAAATAACCAAACAGATTTTTTATAAAAAAAATCAAAACCATTTCAAACTGATCAGTTTAGGTTCGGTTTGGTTTTAAGCTTATAAAACCAAAACTAAACCAAACTGATCAGTTTTTTACATAATTTGGTTTTCTCAGTTATATTTTTTCTAATTTAATCGATTTTTTAGTTTTCATACTTATCTTTAAATGCAACCTGGCACATACAAACTCAGCCCAAAGGTGACAACTCATCTAAGCACAAAATCAAACCGCCCCTAAACCCATGAAACAAACACCACCCATTAAACATTATTGTCCCAAATACAACCCACATCTTATCCAACAAAAAAGAAAAAAAGGTGAACAACAAGCACAAAACATGGATTATCCTACGAAGATCAAAGACACTGTCATGGTGCCCATTACAGAACTCATGCAAGGCTAAAGAAAATAGTTTACAAAACCCCATGCATTTTAGACAAACCAATGCTTTGAAGATATCCTTCACTGATATTTGCTATTATAATCCACTTTATTTATTGTTTGAGATTTGTTTTAGTGTACTTGAACTTTTCTTGTCAAGATCTTTATAATAATATGATATCATAAAATTTCAGTATATTTCTATAGTTTTTTTATATATTTTTTTACTTTTCTCTCTCTCATCTCTTTTCACAAATTATAAAAAAAAAAGAAAAAAAAAAGAAAATAATTTTAGAGACACACCAAAACTCTGATAATGATATCATTAATATTATTAAAAATATCTCAACGAGATAAGTCTAACGACACCAAAAAAGATTATAAATAGTAAACAGAATAGGTCACATAAACCGTTTAAAAATATCGGAGCTCACTAACCATTATTGTTATTGAATTTATCTCATCAAAATCTTTTTAATAATACCGGTAACATTATCATCAGAATTTCAACGTCTCTATAATGTTTTTTTTTCCCTCTCCTATCTCCTTATTAAATCCTTTGATTTTCAAATTTTACAATTTGAAAAAGTCATATATGACACTTAAAGTCTCATGAATCAAATTGTGCTATTCTTGCTAAATATTTTTTACATTATATTATTTTGTCATATTTTTTGTTAGAATGATAGAAATAAAAAAAGAAAAAGAAAACTCCTTTTATTAGTCTAAACAATAGAGTTTATTAGCTGTTTTTTTTTTCCAGAAAAGGAAAAATATAGAACCCGTGAATGTGGTTTGAATTATTGGTGCGGCGGGGCATTCAAAATAAAAAAGGACCCACCCGAATATTTCCAAAACGTCCTTGCTCCTATCCGCCCGCCCGAGTTCACACTTGAATCACAAAGAACCCGGTTGCTCGGATTCTTTCCTGATTAAAAATATTTGATTAAAAAAATAGAGATTTTTCTCCTAATGGATAGATAGGGGTGTTCATTTTCGGTTCGATTTGGTTTTTATCAAAAAAAATAACCAAACCAGAAAAAAAATCCGAAACCGAACCGAAACCGGGTCAAACTGACCGGTTTCGGTTTGGTTCGGTTTTTTAAGGGAAAATTTTGGCTCGGTTTGGCTCGGTTTTGGCTCAGTTTTTCCGGTTTGTGGTTCGGTTCGGTTCGGTTTTTTGGTTTTTTGGTTATAAAACCGAAACCAAACCGACCAGGTTTTTTAAAATTTTAATCGGTTTAATCAGTTTTTTTCTGAACCGGCTGGTTTTTTTAAAATTTTAATCGGTTTAATCTATTTTTTTTTTCGATTTGATTTTTTCGGTTTTTTTTTTCCGGTTTTCTAGAACCCGGTTGCTCGGATTCTTTCCTGATTAAAAATATTTGATTAAAAAAATAGAGATTTTTCTCCTAATGGATAGATATAAAATTAAATATATTATTAAAATAATTTCAAGACGAGTTTTTATATTTTTAAAATATAAGAAATAAAATAGATATATTTTCAGATTCAATATTTATTATTTTTTATTTCTAAACTAATAGTTAAAACTAATCTTGACTCATAATTATTTTAGAAATATATATCTAGTCCCTATAAATATATTTTTAAATATTTAAAACTAGTTCATTTGAAAAGATATAAATCATCTTAAAATTAAAATTAAAAGAAGGAATATTTTTTTATGAATGTATTTAGAAACTAATAAATTAAAACGGAGCACAATCGACTATAGTAATTAGTAAGGGATCTTATTAACAAATGTGGATAGAACAAGGACTATTTAGCTAATCTGAATAAATTTCTCAGGGACCAAATTATATTTAAACTCTTATGTAGACGGGACCCCATGCCTCGCAATAGGGAGCAAAGTATTTACCCTTCACAGCGAGATATTTGGCTCACGTGCTTGTCGTCTCGTATTCCTTTGCCTTCAGCGTTTGTATTTTTGTAACGGTTGGTATACATCTATTATGGGACACTCTTGATTTCCTCAGAATCTGACTGACTAGTCTCTGGAAGTTGAGGATAAAGTGTTTTAGTGAGATAATCATCCTCACTTGAGGATTGAATTGAAGAGCCCAGAAGAGAAAAAATGAAGGGAGGGTTAGTCGTGGATGATGGGTTTGTCTATGAAGAAGAAAAGCATCTCACAGTGTTTAAAACATGTTTGTTCTTCGCTAATGATGGCTTCACTGTCTATGATTGCAAAGGTGAGTTGGTGTTCCGTGTTGACTCGTATGGGCCTGACTCTCGTGACAAGGGTGAACACGTTCTCATGGACGCCCATGGCCGCTGTCTGCTCACCGTCAGAAGAAAGGTAATACCCTCCCTCCCTCCCTCCCTCCCTCCCTCGCTCGCTCTCTCTCTCTCTCTCTCTATATATATATATATATATATATATATTTGGATGAACGATTTGACTCAGCCGATCCTCTCTTGTTTACTGAATTGAGCTATAGGGGTTTTCAGATCTAGCTGAACATTTTCTTTTCTTTGTTTTTCTTTTTTTAAAAAAAAAAGAAGTCCAAAATGGAGAGTGCCTAATTGGATCAATTAATTAATGGGATTCTATTTGATTTTAGATTTAAATGAAATATATGATTTCTTACCTGAATGATATCGAGTCAACCCGGTGAGTGAACAAGAAATTAAATATGCGGTTATAATTTTGTGCCTAAATTTCCTGATATAGGAGGTGGCGTAGGGATTTTTCATCAATGACGATTAAAGGTTTTTTTTTTTATAATGATTTTAAAGATATATTTTGGATATTATCATAATATATTATCGAGAATAGGTTTTTATTTGAAATAATTATACTGAACATCCTATAATTTACTAATTTTTTTAATTTTTTTTATAGAAAAACATATAATATATTCTCAAAATCACCTATGTATATATTATTATTATTATCATTGAATCAATTAATTTGTACGCAGAGGCCGAGTCTGCATCAAAGGTGGGAGGGCTACAAAGGGGAAGGAACAGACGGGAGCAATCCGATATTTAGTGTGCGGAGAACATCCATGATCGGACGATGTACCGTGACGGTGGAAGTGTGTGGAAATCCAGGTGAGGAGTACCAGATAGAAGGATCTTTTGCGACCAGATCGTGCACGATATTGAATACATTGAAGGAAGCGGTGGCTGAGATCAGACGCAAAGTAGATGCCTCCACTGATGTTGTGCTTGGCAAGGACGTCCTCTCTCTGTGCCTCAAGCCTGGTTTTGACGGGGCATTTGCCATGGGGCTGGTCTTGATTCTCGATCAAATCAACGGCTATGATTCTGTTGAGAATGAAGTTAAGGAGAGCCCCGCTACAGAGGATTAGAGAGTTGATGCCTGTGGTCA
The DNA here is from genome assembly GCF_000495115.2 of Populus euphratica. NCBI lineage: Eukaryota > Viridiplantae > Streptophyta > Magnoliopsida > Malpighiales > Salicaceae > Populus > Populus euphratica. The sequence goes on along the minus strand of NW_011499983.1, from coordinate 43,532 downwards.
TTGTAATAAACTAATGTATAAGAAATGGACTCATTGTCTGTTAAACAATCTATGATCATATATTATAAGAACACTTTGCTAGATAACTTGAAACATTGAGAGAGACATGGAGATTTGGTGGCATGAGAGTGTGACTGAGTGAAATGTGTGATATATTATATGCTCCTCTTGTCCCCATCACATCTATCTAATTAACAATATGAGTTGCATAGGATGTTAAGAGTTGTGGCATTTCTTAGGGACAACCTATATAGATTTAGATGAGGTGATGTCGATCTGGTGACTGTATTGTTGTGCAATTTACATGCAAGAAAAAAATAATCTAAAAAACTAAGTATAATAGGAGTATGATATGGAGATTATTTAAATCTAAGTACTCATAATATTAAAATGAATTCACTTTCAATGGATAACAATTCACGAATACTAAGTATAAGAATGAACGTTATAAAATTAATTATAGTTTGATAAATATAATTGTTTTTTGTTTTAACTAAAACGAAAAGTATTATAAAACATTATGGTTGAAAAGCCAAAGACTAGGTAGAAGTTAAACAATCTTATTTATACTAATTTAAAATAACTTAAATACTTCTTGAAAAATAATAAAAAAGTTCTAAATGAAAAAGAAAAAAGAACAAAATCATCAATCAATTAAAAAAATAATATAAATCCTATTCAATAGATTTTGGAATTTATAGCAAGGCTTTCCTAATATAGAACTAATATGAAATTTTAACCTAAAATAAAATGGGACTTCTAGAAATATCTGGCTAAATTTCAATATGATCCAACAATTGAATAAAAAATTATGTTTTTTTAGCATAAAACTATGCAATAGGAAGAAACAACTCAAAAATCCTAGTAAGAAAAAAGATTTTGGAGCATTAAATGAATCTTTGTCACACTTGAAAACTATACTACTATCCATTAAAGATCTTTGTATAATTAAGAAAAATCTCAAACTCAACCGCTAATATCCTTGTATTATTAGGAAAAGAATCATCTCTAAATAGAAAGTCCATAAGTTAGAAAGCTACAAATAACAAAATCTATATTGTAGCTACTGACATGTCGTGATATTTTTTAGAGCTTTGATTGACTTGAAATTCTAACCCAATGCATAACAACATATATGTAGATATTTGGTAAAATTTCAGCTTGGTCCAATAATTAAATTAAAAGTTATACTTCATCGTATAAAGTTAGATAATAAATATAATAACACTAGAATCTAGATTATATATATATTTTTTTAACATTTTCTTGTATCATATCATTTTTTTTATTTTTAAAATGATTTATTTTTAAATCACTAATCAATATAGTAAACTTCTTGTTTATTTTCACGAAATCACTAATCGATATAGTAAACTTCTTGTTTATTTTCACGTAAATAGTTGACATGAAAGAATAAGGATTGATTATATATCAAATGCCAACACATCCCAAGAAAAACTTTACATACAATCCCAATAGAAATAACATAGAAAATCATGAAATGATGCCCTGAATGAGCAGAAACAAAAGGTAAATGAGGAACCCAAACCAAAACAGTATTGTATAACAAAGCCTAAAAGCTAAAGTTTTAATCATCCAAATCCTTATATTTATCAATCACAATCAAATTTAGAATGATTTTCAAATTGTAAAATGTTTTTTATTTAAAAATATATTAAAATAATTTTTTTTATATTTTAAAAAATATTTTTAATATCAGCACATCAAAATGATTTAAAAATATACAAATAATAATTTTTAATAAAAAATAAAATAAAATAAAATAAAAGATTCCCAAACATACCAATAATGTAGCCAATCTTATAAGCTCTTGATCAATTAGCTCCTAGTAATAGCAACTCATATCCCCGAGCTACAAAGCCGCACTCACCAACCTAACTCAATTTCTCTTTTTTTCTCTATTTATATTTTATTAAAAAAATATTTTAAGTTCACTTACAAAATTATTCAAAACAATTTCTCTTTTTTTTTTCTATTTTTTAAAAGTTTTTCAACAACTCCATTTAGTATTTTGAACACAATAATAACATAAATTAAAATGCTTCAATTTAAACACAAAAATCAAAATTTGATATTTTTTCAAATGAAAATGTTTCTACTTTTCTTTGTTTATCACAAATGACTCAATCATACCTTTATAAATTGGTGAGCATTTCTTTTGGGCACAAATAAAAGTTTTTTTTATTTCTTGTCCAATAATTAATTTTGACGAATTAATTAAATTTTTTAAAATAATTGGTTTTATCAAAATTTAATATTTATATCATATAATAACTATATGAACATCATTACATTTCACCAAGTTAGTATATGATTGTTTGAAGAAAACCTTAAAAAATCAAGTCATGGTAATTGACACGACCAAAAGATTGATGTCTTCTCCCAAGTGTAGAAGTATTGGAGTAATAAATAATCTGGTAAAACCGAAGTCGAATGACACGATGAAAAGATTAATATCTTCTTCCAAGTACAGGAGTGTTGAAGTAATAAATAACCCGGTGATTGGTACTTAAAAGTGCATTTTTATCAAGGTTTTATATCATCATTTTGCACTTGAAGTATCAATAACTCCTTAACTAAAGCATGTTTTATAATAACATATCTAATAATATAAGATACCTTTAAGTTGTGGTAAATGGTCGTTTTAAATGCAGGTCTATCACATAAGTGAAAGGATTGATTGATGAGTTTAAGAACT
>NW_011499983.1:34387-37677 GCF_000495115.2 Populus euphratica | reverse complement strand
CGAATCTTTTCAGGTATTTCATGGTTCATTAATAACCTCAATCTTGCACACCTAACTCGGTAAATTTTTATAATCCTATTTTGAGGCAAAGCGGGAAAATACTTTTTCAATTTTTCGAGAGTGGTGTCCATTTTTTAAGATGAGAAGTGAAAAAGAGATTCAAAGAAAAGAGAAAGAGCAAGGAATTGAACAAATATATACACATATATTAATTATCATAGGAAACTAAAAGAACCGACTTAAGAGTCACGAAGTACTATTATCCGTCATTTAACCAGGGTGAGAGAGACTAGCTAACCAAAAGTAAAAAAAAACTGTGATAAAAAAATAATCAACCTTTATCTATAGGATCATTCAAACCAATGGATTCATTTTTACTAGGAAAATTATCAAAGTAAGCTTTTAAACGATGTCCATTTACCTTAAAAACATTGTCATTCTTTGGATTCTCAATATCAAAAGCCCCATAAGGATACACATGTTTCTCAATAAATGGACTGTTCCATCTTTATCTTAGCTCTCTAGGGAATAAATGGAGTTGAGAATTATAAAATAAAACTTTTTGACCAGTATCAATTTTTTGATAATTTTCACAAGTTTTGCAGAATGCATGCGTGTCTTTGAACATGATGGGCCAATAAAATCCATTTGAAAGATTTTTATAGCTATTTTTTTACAAGAAATAACTCCCATATGCTTGAGAATGACAAAGTTGAATGACACTACTTACCTCATTGTCAGGGATGTATCTTTGAAATAGTTGATCAGGACATTATTTAAATAAGTTAGGGCCATCCTAATAAAAGTTCTTCATTTCGTTCAAAAACTTTTCTTTGTCTTGGGTACTCCAATGAGCTGGCGAATCTCCTGAAGTAAGAAAATTGATATTTTTGTCATACCAATGCATTGGACTAAGAGAAAGTAAGGATTTATCAGGAAAGTAATCATTGATTGGTGTGATGTCAGATGTCGAATGTGTTGTCACTCTTGACAAAAGATTCGCATCAAAATTCTTGGTGCTTTTTTCATGAGAATAAATCATTTGCACATCTTCAGATTCATCAAACTCTGTTTTACTCATGTTAGATTCAAATTGATCATAAACTAATTCATCAATAAGATATACTTCTTGTGAATCATTATCATCTCTAGGTTGTTTGCAAATGTTGAAAATATTCATCTCTAATGTCATATTTCCAAAAGATAGCTTCATTTGTCCATTCCTCCATGGCAATGACGCCAAAAACTTGACATGACCAAAAAATTGATGTCTTCTCCCAAGTGCAGGAGTGTCGAAGTAATAAATAATCCGGTAAGACCGGGGTCGAACCACATGGAGGTTAATTGCATAAATTATGGATAACAATAATACAACAACAATAACAACAACAATAGTAACAATAACAATAACAATAACAATAATAGTAATAGTAATAGTAATAGTAATAGTAATAGTAATAGTAACAATAATAATAATAGAAGAAGAAAAAAAAGAAGAAATTGATGAGAACTTTGAGATGGAAGATTAACGTAAGGATTAAACAATGATAACAATAAATATCAAGGTTAGAGGATCTGCTAATGGTATGTCAAATAAATATAGTATAAACTCTTATTACTCAATTAGAAACCACACACAAAGGAGGTTCCAATCAGATTGCACATTGTTAACATGATTATATTAGTCATCTTATTTGATTAATGCTAATACTTGTAAATCTCGTTAGACATTCATGATTATTGACATAAGCAAAAGATTGATGTCTTCTCCCAAGTGCAGGAGTGTCGAAGTAATAAATAACCCGGCAAGACCGGGGTCGAACCATAGGGAGGTTAATTGTACAAATTATAAACAACAACAATATTAATAACAACAACAACAATAATAATAGTAGCAATAATAATAATAATAATAGTAGTAGTAGTAGTAGTAGTAGTAGTAGTAGTAATAGTAATAATAATAAAAAGAGAAAGAAGAAGAAGAAGTTGATGAGAACTTTGAGATAAAAGATTAACGTAAGAATTAAACAATGATAACAATAAATGTCAAGGTTAGAGGATCCACTAATGGTATGTCATACAAGTATAGTATAAACTCTTATTATTCAATTGGAAACCACACACAAAGGAGGTTCCAATCAGATTATAAATTGTTAACATGATTACATTAGTTATCTTATTCGATTAACGTTAATACTTGTAAATCTCGTCAGACATTTATGATTATAACTTATGTTAACAACAAACCAAGTTTCTTTCATAGCACAAGTGTAGGTTATACCATATGGTTGAGTTATGAAAGTGCCAAGTATTTGTTGTACCAAGTGTTATACAACATAAATCTAGATTAATCATTTAACAAGCAAAGTATTAAAGAGTGAATAAGATAATAAATACAAAACATGTTAGTATCAAACATTAAAGTCCATATTAAGTTTACACTATACTTATTCTTACACCATTAGTGTAACCTTTTCATCTTGACATAATAAACTTAACTAAACATAATGAAAGAAAGAAAAATAAATAAACAAAATAAGAACATAAATAAGATAAAAGTTAACTAAGTAAATAAAAGGAAATGAAAGACATAAACTTGATATTAATGAAAGCAAAGCATAAACATTACAAAAAATACAAAGAGAGAAAGCAAGAGCATGATTTTGATCTGGAAACCAAGATGCCTAAATGCATAACAAATGCCTCCTTTTATAAGACAAAATTAAGAACTATTGATTTTGATGACTAATTGATGAGTAGGTGACCAACTCTCGACTTGGTGACAATCTTTATCTTCTATTGTCTGCCCAAAACATCATTGATAACGTCAAAATTAGAACTATTTGAAAACATAAAAGTTGTAGGAAATTGTCTCAGCTTTCTTGTGTAAACAATTGAGCTCATTTGGACTTTTAAAACTCTAGATATAGGCCAAACACTGAACAATGCTCGGGCTGGAAGACAGATTCAGATTTCTTTGTTATTGCTACAATTTGGACTTGAAAATGACCTTTTTAAGTCTTGGGCTCCATATAAAAGTTGTAGGCCTATGTCTTACCTTTCCATCCATATAAAGTAGATATAAATCTGAGATCTATAGCTCCAGATATGACCTAATTACCAAATAGTGTTCCGGTTTGGACTGCACCAGTATCTCTTTTCTAAGTTTGGCCATCTCCTTTCAATTTCAGTTCTTAAATGCATAAATCAATCATTTCATTTATGTAATAGGCCTGCATTTAAAATAAACATTTACCACAAATTAAAGGTATCTTATATTATTTGATATG
>NW_011499983.1:24754-34358 GCF_000495115.2 Populus euphratica | reverse complement strand
TATAAAACATGCTTTAGTTAAGGAGTTATTGATACTTCAAGTGCAAAATGATGATATAAAACCTTGATAAAAAAATGAACTTTTAAATACTAATCATAACTCCTAAACTAAAACATGTTTTATAATAACATATCTAATAATATAAGATACCTTTAATTTATGGTAAATTTTTATTTTAAATGCAGGCCTATCATTTAAATGAAAGAATTGATTGATGAGTTTAAGAACTGAAATCGAAATGACAAAGAGATGACCAAACTTAGAAAAGAGATGCTGGTGCAGTCTAAACCGAAACACTGTTTGCTAATTAGGTCATATCTGGAGCTGTAGATCTCGAATTTAGGTTTATTTTATATGAATGAAAAGGTAAGACATAGGTCTACAACTTTCATTGGAGGTCACAATTTAAAAAGGCCATTTTCAAGTCCAAATTATAGCAATAACGAAAAAGTTTGAATCTGTTTTGTATCCCGAATATTGTTTAGTGTTTAGCCTATATCTTGAGTTCTAGAAGTTCAAATGACGTCAATTTTTTTATGGAAAGCTGAGACAATTTTCTAGAACTTTCATGTTTTCAAGTGGTTCTAATTCTGACATTATCAATGTCGTTTTGGGCAAACAAGAGAAGATAAGTATTGTCTCCAAGTCAAGAGTTGGCCACCCACTCATCAATTAGTCATCAAATCAATAGTTTCTAATTTTGGCCTATAAAAGGAGGCATTTGCCATGCATTTAGGCATTTTGGTTTCCAGATTAAGATCATGCTTTTGCTTTCTCTCTTTGTATTTTTGTAATGCTTAAGTTTTATTTTTATTAATATCTTGTTTATGCCTTTCATTTCCTTTTCTTTACTTAGTTAACTTTTATCTTATTTATGTTCTTATCTTGTTTATTTATGTTTTTCTCTTTTATTATGTTTAGTTAAATTTATTATGTCAAGGTGAAAAAGTTACACTAATGGTGTAAGAATAAGTATAATGTAAACTTAACATGGACCTTAATGTTTGATACTAACATTTTTTATATTTGTTATCTTGTTTACTTTTAATACTTTACTTGTTAAATGACTAATCTAGATTTATGTTGTATAACACTTGGTACAACAAATACTTGGCACTTTCATAGCTCATACTACATAGTATAACCGACACCTAAGCTATGAAAATAACTTGATTTGTTGTTAATATAAGTTATAATGATGAATGCCTGACAACATTTACAAGTATTAACATTATTCAAATAAGATAACTAATATAATGATGTTAACAGTAATGATGTTAACAATTTATAATCTGATTGTAACCTCCTTTGTGTGTGGTTTCCAATTGAATAATAAGAGTTTATACTATACTTGTTTAACATACTATTAGTGGATCCTCTAACCTTGACATTTGTTGTTAGTATTATTTAATCCTTACATTAAGCTTCCATTTCAAAGTTCTCACCAACTTCATTTTTTTTCTTCTTTTTTACTACTACTACTAGTATTATTATTATTATTATTACTACTACTACTAGTATTATTACTATTACTATTATTAGTAGTATTATTAGAATTACTACTACTAGTATTGTTGTTGTTATATTATTGTTGTTTATAATTTATACAATTAATCTCTTTGTGGTTCAACCCCGGTCTTGCCGGGTTATTTATTATTTTGACACTCCTACACTTGGGAGAAGACATCAATTTTTTAGTCGTGTCACATGAGAAAATGAAAGTGCTGGCGATGATCAGTCTTTTTTTTACACTGTTCAGATTCAACCCCTTCCTTACTCTCAGAGATTAACTCATTATCTTTCTCACAAGGTTCAAGAATGAGTTTTTCAATAACCTTACCACTACGAAGAGTAATGACTGATTTGATTTGATCTATGTGTTGGCTTCCGGAACTACTTGTATTTGAATTGTATTATTCCTTGAGATTTTGCTATGGTTGAGATGAAAACTTACCTTTCTCTTGAAAACTGAGAGCAAATGTAAATTTTGCAAGAGTATCTTTAAAATTTGTTATGCTTTGAGCATTTTGAGTATTGATTGCCTTTTACTTTTCAATAAATACATGCAATGTTTCTTCAAATTTTTTTTAGCAGGTGGAGCATAAGGAGGTGTATATCCATGAGAATTTTAGAAATTATGGTGGGCTTGAAACGGTGGTTGTGAAGTTTGTGCATTATTGTTATCACTCTTCCAATTGAAATTTGAGTGATTTCGCCAACCAAGGTTGTATCTTTACGAGTATGGGTTATGATTGGGCCTTTAAAAACTGTTTAAAGCATGAACTTGTTTATGGAGGCATTCCTTGAAAGAAAGCAAAGTTGTACAATCATTGGTTGAATGTTTATTGGTTTCACAGATTTGACACACAATGTCTTGAATAGATTTTAATTGACTACTCTTTTTCAATTCTAGTGCCTTGAATTTTCTAACTAAAGATGCAAACTTGGCTTAGAGGTCATGATCTTTTCTAAAGTTGTACATTCCTCCATAAGATATTTGAGGTTGAATTTTACTTGGTGCCTCATAAGTGCCCGTAGTGTCCTAATTTTGAGAATTTTCAAATAGCAAGTCTAGGTACTCCATTGCTCCATTAGGGTCTTTATCTTTAAAAGTTCCATTGCACATGAATTCAACCATTTGCCTATTTCTAGGTGTTAGCCATTCATAAAAATATGAAACTAACCTCCATGTTTCAAAACCATGATCAGGACAAGTATTAAGCAAGTCTCGATACCTATCCCAATATTAGTAAAATGTTTCTCTGGGTTTTTGAGTGAAAGTGATGATTTATCTTTTGAAAGAGTTTGTTTTATGAGATGAAAAAAACTTCTTTAAAAACTACTATTGCATTTCATCCCAAGCACGAATAAATTCTGGTCTCAAATTTTATAGCCATATTTTAGCTTTATCTTTTAATGAAAAAGGAAAAAACTTTAATCTGATTGTGTTTATGCTAGAATTTAAGTCATTATAGGTGTTACAGACCTCATCAAATTCCCTTAAATGCAAATATGAATCTTCTAAATCTAAGCCATGAAAAGAAGGTAAAATTTGAATAATGTCTTACTTAAAATTAAAATGACATGCATCAGGATGGAAATCTGTGTGTGAGGGTGCACTTGTTCTTATGGGATTCATGTGGTCTTTGAGTGTTTTAACACGATTATTCTCATTATGAAGCGATTGATTATCTTCTTTGATCATATTTTTTAAAAATGATGAGGATACCCTACAAAGTCTGTCACTTAATGTACGTGACCAAACTCTCATGCATGTGTAGGAAGAGGATAAAATGGAAGAAAAGAAAAGAAAAAGTTAGATATAAGAAAATTGAAAATTGAAAATAAAATAAATATAATAATAATCTATACAAAAATTTACCTCCCCAGCAATGACACTAAAAACTTGACACGACCAAATGATTGATGTCTTCTCCCCAGTGTAGGAGTGTTGAAGTAATAAATAACCTAACAAGATTAGGATCGAATAATATGGAGGTTAATTGTATAAATTACAAATAAAAAAATAGATAATAATAGAAAAAGAGTTGAAGAGAGCTTTGAGATATGATATTGATGTAAAAATTAAATAATTATAAAATATTTGTCAAGATTATAGGATTCACTAATGGTATTTCAAACAAGTATAATATAAACTCTTTTTATTACTCAACTAGAAAACCACACACAAAGGAGATTCCAATTGGATTATAAATTGTTAACATGATTACATTAGTTATCTTATTCGAATAATGTTAATACTTGTAAATGTTATCAGGTATTCATAATTATAACTTATGTTAACAACAAATCAAGTTCCTTTCATAGTATAAGTGTCGGTTATACCATACGATTGGGCTATGAAAGTGCCAAGTATTTGTTGTACAAATAGTTATATAAAATAAATTTAGATTAACCATTTAACAAGAAAAGTATCAAGAGTGAATAAGATAACAAATACAAAACATGTTAGTATCAAACAATAAAGTCCATGTTGAGTTTATATTATACTTATTTTTACACCATTAGTGTAACTTTTTCATCTTGACATGATAAACTTAACTAAACATAATGAAAAAGAGAAACATAAATAAACAAGAGGAGAACATAATTATATAACTATAGTAAAGGAAATGAAATGTATAAACAAGAGATTAATAAAAGCAAAACTTAAACATTACAAAAATATAAATAGAGAGCAAGAATATGATCTTGATCTGAAAATCAAGATGCCTAAATGCATGACAAATGCCTTCTTTTATAAGCTAAAATTTGGAACTATTGATTTGTTGACTAATTGTTGAGTAGGTGGCCATATCTTGACTTGGTGACAATCATTATCTTCTTGTTTGAACAAAACATCATTGCTAACATCAGAATTTGAATAGACTGTCTTCATGAAAGTTATAGAAAATTATCTTAGCTTTTTAAAAAATAAAAAAAATGAGGTCATTTGGAGTTCTAGAACTCGAGATATGGGTTGAACACTGAATAGTATCTAGGCTGTACGACAGATTTCAACTTCTCCGTTGTTGATGCAATTTAAACTTAAAAATGACCTTTTTGAATCTTAGACTTCTCATGAAAGTTTTAGGCCTATGTTTTAGCTTCCCATCGATATAGATCAGACCCAAATTCAAGTTCTATAGTTCCAGATTTGACCCAATGACTAAACAGTGTTCTAGTTTGAACTGAACCAGCATCTCTTTTCTAAACGCAGCCATCTTTTTATCTTTTCACTTTCAATAGTTAATTACATTAATCAATCCTTTGAATTGTGAGATATGCCTACATTTAAAATGAGCATTTACCATAAATTAAAGCTACCTTTTATTGTTAGACTTGTTATTATAAAATATGCTTATGCTAGGGAATTTAAAGATACTTTAAGTGCAATATAATGATATAAAATCTTGATAAAAATATACTTTTAAGTATTAACCAGTAATGAACTAAGATGGTGTTATAAAATCTTAAAATATATAGCGCTTCTAGTGATTTAAATAAAACTAGTTATATTTTGAAGAAATATAGACATCATTCTTGTTCGATTATTTTTTTTGAAAAAAATATCTTAATTGTGTTTTTAATCTACAAGGATTTATTTAAAAAGAAGAAGGTATTTTAAACTCTTACAAAATCATTTTTCTTTATTTTTTTGACAACTCTAATTTATATTTTGAACACAATGATATCATAAATAAAATGCTTCAACTCAAACACAAAAATCAAAACTTGATAACTTTTTTTAAAAATAAAATAAAAATCAAGAGCTTCCTACGTTTCATAGTTTAGCATAAAAGACAGGACTATGTAATTGTAAATTATAGGACATTTCTCTCTAGGCACAAATACAAGTTTTTCACTTCCTTTCCAATAATTAATCTCTGACTAATCAGTCGGATTTGTTTAAATGATTTTCTTATCAAGCTTCAGTCTTCAAGCCACATTTGTAACTATATAAACATCATTGCATTTCACCGACGTGGTTTGGCTAAGACCATTGTTTTTAGTGTCATGTAATTATGTTCATCATCCTTATGTTTTCACCATGATAGCAGCAACTGCTTAGTTTTTGTCTTATATTTATCTAGATATTGTTGTTGTTTTGCTTAGGATTTGCTAATTAATAAGTTAAGAACCTGAGTTCTTTTACTCTCCCTTCTTCTTTGTGCTTTGTACCTGCGATTGTGTTCTGACTGCTATTGTTCATGATGGCTTCTACAATCTGCATATTGAGCAGGTTCTGTTGTTTATGATGAGAGCTAAGAAGGCTTTGATTATTACAAAAAATGAAGACCTGATTGTTTGTTATCCAGGTTGGATTTTCTTTAATCTGTGATGTGTGGACCAAACTCCTAGCAGGCCAAGAAGATAGTGTAGCTCTTAACAATTTTCTGTGATGAACAAGCTCAAGAGAAAAGTCACCAGAGCAAGTCTTTGGATATAAGATTACTGGGAAGTGCTTAGCATCTGGAATTGGAATAACTCTTTTCAGACGTTGCAACGTTCAGGAATTTAAACCATGAGAGTCTTAAATTATTGCTGCTAACATAATAAACTTATCAGTTGATTCAAGAATTGCTGTCAGCTTATGAAACGATAGAAAATGAATCAAGTGTACATGGATATGTTACAGCAAAGTACATCAGTAAATTCTAGAGCCTGCAATCGATTATATCCCTTCAGAAGCTCTAAGCCATTCCCCTTTTCAAAAAGCTGAAATTAGTAGCTGAAGTGTGATACAAGTTGTAAGAAGCAATGTGCAGGATGACCCTCCAATAACCTGTAAGATGGAAAGAAAGTGCTTCAGAAAAATCAGCAATGAAGCGACATTGCAACAGCCTGCTTGCAGATCAATTGCAAGATACGTATTCAATGTAGCATACAAGAGGGAATTTATGCAGCAAATCAAGAAACAAGAACGCAGAAGGTGCATGATCAGGAATTCCGTACCTCGAAAGGGATAAGAGATGAAGCTCCTGAGGAATCTTTAAGCCCAGTGAAACCGATATCGTATGCAATGCTTCCATCAGCTTTAAACAATCCAAAGTTCCTCTCAGAAGTTGGTCCAGGCTTCAAGTTTTCATTGAACAAGGCAAAAATATAAGCTCTTGCCACAAACTTTGGTCTGTATGGGGTTCCCTTCTTTTTCGCTAGCCGTTTACGCAGATTACGATTGTAAGTCCTCGCATTTTCTAAAGAGGCACCTGCTTCATCTGCATCCCCTCGAGAAGCCCAACCTGTTTCTGAAACGATGACTTCCATCTTGGGAAACCCAGCCTTCTCTAATGCAGCATAAGCTGCATCAACCTGAGCCTCAAACATGTTATCATAATGCAGATTAGTCTTTGAATCTAGAATTCCCGGATTCGATTTGAAAAGAGCATAGTTAATGTCAATATGCTCAGGATCACTCTTGTAGGCTAGAAAAGGGTAGGCATTGATGTAAAAAGGAGAACCAATCTTTGAGAAGAACTGCAGCAATGGTTTCATGTATACAAGAACATCATCCTTGAAAACGCATGCCGATGGTGGGAAGGAATTGGTAAAGACAGCCTCTGAGTGTGGGCTTGAAACCTCGACAACCTTCGTCAAACCCAGCCTTCCAAGTGCACCGTAAACATTTTTAACCGAGGGCAGTAAAACCTCCCATAATTCATGGTCACCGCCCCCCAAGATCTCATTCCCCACTGCGATTCCAACTATCTTTGTTCCAGGGAGGAATGGCTGCACATTTTCCTTTATCCAATCCATGGCACGATCCTCCCCCACACTCATTTCTTTCAGATACTCATTGCCAAGTCCGATTATGATTTCAATACCAGAGCCCTTGAAGGCCTTGAGGACCTCATGATCAGCGTCGTAGATTCTGGTGTTCTTTATCTTGGCTGCTTTCAGCAGCGTCACCACGCTGCCTTGTGAAGGTAAATTGTCCGCTATCCTACCATAGTTTACTCCGTATGTTCCCTTGAATGCGTACACCGTCAAAACTGCACCATACAGGAAATTAATAAAGCCCAGATATACAAGACACCAATTTGAGTCTTTCATCGCATGATTCCATTTTTCATTTTGAAAAAATAAAATAAAAAACTGTGTAATTAGGTACAGGATACTGACATTATCACAAGAATCAGAATCCAAGTCGATATCCATATATGATAAAGAGCCACCAGCCAGATATTAAATAATATATTTATTTACAAATGGTCAAAAATCTAAAACTGGATCGTCCACTACCATGCACAGAACTGCAGCTGGTGTCATTTTGAGAATAAAAAATGAGGACAAAATCATTGATTGTTCTTGGGTGGTGACAAAATAGAAAAGAAAAGAAAAGAAAAGAAGCAAATTCGAGCTGCTCTCCACCATTTTACAAGTGTACTGTGCTTGTAACGTACTCATTCACATACCAAGAAGAAGAGAGCAGAATTCCAAATCTCAGTAATATATCTTGTATGATCTATGAAAAATGATTATAACTTGTAATAAATTATGTTAAATTAGAAATATATTCAATAAAAATGATTTTAAAACAGTTTTTTTTAAAAAAAGTTTAAGTAGAATTTACAAGTTAAAAGTTTAAAATTTTAACTTCATATAAGTTAAAAACTATTTCTAACTTTTGAGTAAAATTTTTTTTAATCAATTTGCAAAATTCATATCAAATGGAACCTAATTCAAAAATAAGATAAAACAAATGACATATAAATTCTGAAATCTAAATATCATGACGACTACTCAATACGAATCGGGGAAAAAGGTAGGGAATACGTGCCATTGGAAGAAATGGCAGAGAAAACGAGGAGGAGCCAGAGAAAGAAAGAAGAGGAACCCATAATTCCGGTGGAAAGATGGCCAAGGAAAGTGCACTCAATTTGCAGAAAAGAAGGGGGTTTGGCACAACCTTTTGTAGCTCAAAAGTGTCAAAAAGATAAACCCTTTGGATGATAATGCAATTCTTGTTCTTGAGGTATGCCATAAGACCCCCAAGGAACTACAAAAAGATTCTTAACCTTTGTTCAAAGATGAAAGAGATTTCTCAGGGGGTTGGTATTGATTCTTAACTTTATCTCAAAGTATACCTAATTCTCTCCTCGTGTTTTTTGTTTTTGTTTTACCAGGTTTCGGTACTATACTCTTCCTCAAGAAAGAACGAAACATAAACTCGTCTTCTATATATACTTTTCTTGAGAGAGATGGAATGCTTTTTTTAGCTAGTTTAGAGAGGGGAGGTGGGAAGCGCAGGAAGGTAAACAGTGATGGTCACAAGCCAGAAGCTTGGGGCTGAGATATGGAATGTTTTGGGCAGTGACTGGAATCCCTCTGGAGAATCCAATGATAGATCTTTCGAGGGATCTTTCAGCTTTCCCTTCCAAATGGCTAGGATCCATTTATTTAGAACTTTTTGGAGACAAAAGGAGAATAAATTCAGCAATGCTACTGGCCGCTCTTCTAAAGAGGGAAACAAGGAAAGTTTAAGCAAAATGCAGACATTTAGCCATTTCATAGTACAACTAGTCTCACGAATCACTGCTCTTAAACATAGCAGATCTGGAACCAATGCCACACAACTCGACAAAATAAATATATAATTGGTTAGTTTAATTAGTTAGATTTTAAATTAGTTATTTAATAGTAATGAATTTGAGTAGGGAACTGATTTATAAAATTAATCGATTTACATAAAATCTACCTAATATTCATATTAATCTAAAAAATTATATAATGTTTTAGTCTAGTCACTAAACATACAAGTTAATTAAAATTTAGAATCTCGATTCCTGCACAATATATGCAACAAATAAAAGCTGCAGAAACTACAACCTACTCTAGTGGGGTAGGAACAGGGTGTTGTCCCATGCATTTAAATCTAACATCAACATATCATCAAATCTAGGAATGGCATTAAAGCTACAGATACCACAATTAGTAGAGAAGCAGATATGACAGCAGAGCTAGGGATGAAGGAAAATATGTTCATCAAGCATCTCAAGGATGTTAGAATTATGAGTTTCTGCCTTTAACAAAGATAAAATTAAGTCCAGTTATGTTATTTGAATTATATATAATCGTTTTACTTTCAAAGTTTGCAGCAGGA
>NW_011499983.1:11098-24739 GCF_000495115.2 Populus euphratica | reverse complement strand
AGCAGGAATTTTCTGCTAAGTTTATGATTTCAAAAGCAATAATCTCTCAAGGTTGTTAAGAGTTTTAATTCATTCCAAGTTCTATGTAAGCTTATATATAGGCATTTGAAATTAATAAAATATATTGATCTTTATACTCAACTTTGCTTTTAAGTATCTATTGTTCTATACTCAAAACAGTGTTTCTGGAACTTAAGATTTCTATCAGTGATATCAAAGCATTATATCTTATGGGCTGTGCGGCAAGTATTATGAGTGCTAAACACAGAGAAAGGGTGGGCAAAAATATTAGTGAGTTATTATTTTTATGTTTTCAATATTTACTTTAAGCAATATTGCATCTGCAATTCCAATGTTTAGTGGTGAACTCTATTATATTTGAGTTGTCAAAATGAGATTTTATTTAAGATCTCGATGCTTATGGAATGTTGTGGTTACTGATTCTAATCCACCACCATTGAATGCAAATCTCACAATCGCTCAAATGAAAGCACATGAAGAAGACAAACTCAAGAAGGACAAAGCCATTACTTGCCTATATTCTGGACTTGTAGATCATATTTTCACCAAAATAATGAATCTGGAAACACCAAAACAAGTATGGGATAATCTCCAAGTTGAATTTAAAGGGAGCAACAAAGTTAAAGTAGTTAAGCTTCTTGCATTTAAAAGAGAATTTGAGTTGAAGAAGATGAAAGAAAATGAATCTGTCAAAGATTATTCTGGTAGATTAATGAATGTTGTAAATCAAATGAGACTTCTTGGAAATGCATTTGAAGATTATAAGGTAGTAGAAAAACTTATGATATCAGTCCCATAAAGTTTGAAGCCAAGATCTCTGCAATAGAAGAATCTTGCGATTTGTAAAATCTTACTATTGTAGAGTTAATTGGCAAACTTCATGTACAGGAGTAAATAGTTCATATGAGAGATGATGAGGCTGTTGAAGGTGCTTTCCAAGCAAGCAACAAGGGAAGGAGTGCTGGTAACCTGCCAAGAAAAAAACTTGTCAAGTTTTCTAAAGGAAAAACAAGAATACCTTTAAGAAATATTTTCTTGTCGTGCTTTTATTACAGAAGAACTAATCATGCTGAGAAAAATTGCTAGTTTAAGGGTAAACCTTCTCTCCAGTGTATGTTCTGGAATAATCTTGGCCATAGTGAGAAATTTTACAGAATCAAGAAGAAACAATCTCAACAACAAATACAACAACAAGCAAATGTTTTTGAAAAAGACAAAGATGATGAGGAGCATCTGTTTATGGCATCACAAGCTAGCAATACTTTTGAGCTAAATACATGGCTTCTAGATAGTGGTTGCACTAGTCACCATGTCTAAGTTTCTATCAATCTTTTCTTCTATTAACAGATTAGTTCAACCAAAAATCAAGTTGGGAAATGGAGATATTGTGTAGGCTAAAGAAAAAGGCACTATTGCGGTTAGCACAAATAGAGGTATTAAAACCACCACAAATGTTCTTGACTTTCCAGTATTAGATCAAAATCTCCTTAGTGTTACACAAATGCTTAGGAATGGTTATGAAGTCTCTTTTAAAGAGAGATTTTGCTTTATCACTGATACACATGATTCATAGATAGCAAAAATCAAAATGGATGGTAATAGCTTCTATTTGAAGCTTGATGCTGTTAAAGGGCATGTGTTTAGTGCTAAGATTAATGAAAGCATTCTTTGGCACAAAAGATTTAGTCACTATAATCTCAAATCATTAAAGTTGTTGAATGATACTAGTATGGTAGAAAACATGTCTAAAATTCATGTTACTGCCAAAAAATGTGGAAGCTGTGAACTGAGAAAGCAACACCGACAACCATTTCCCAAAGGTATATCTAAAAGAGTAATTCACAAACTAGAGTTAGTCCATTCAGACATATGTGGACCAATGAGCATAGCCTCTTTGAGCAATAATATGTACTTTATATTATTCATTGATGACTTCAGTAGAATAACTTGGGTTTATTTTCTGAAAACCAAGTCACAAGCACTATTAATATTCAAAAACTTCAAGAGCATAGCTAGACTCAAAGTGGTCAGAAGATCAAGGTGTTGAGAACTGATAATGAAGGAGAGTATATTTTGAAGGAGTTCAAGGCTTTTTGTTTAGAAGTTGGGATTGTACACCAGCTGATAGTTCCATACTCTCCACAGTATAAAAGAGTTTCTGAAAGGAAAAACAAGACTATGATAAAGATATCCAGATGTATTTTGTTTGAAAAGAAGTTGCCAAGGTTTCTATAGGCAGAAGTAGTAAATAATTACGTATATTTGCTTAATAAACTTCCAACTAAGTCTATTCAAAGCAAAACACCATTGGAAGCATGGTCAGGTTTCCGGCCTACTGCTAAACATCTCAAAGTGTTTGGATCATTGTGCTACTTTCTTATGTCATCTGCTAAAAGAAGGAAACTAGATGAAAGAACAGAGAAAGGAATTCTTGTGGGATATGTGACAGAATCAAAAGGTTACAGAATATACAATCTGAACGCAGCTAAAATTCAGATCAGCAGAGATGTGCATTTTGATGAGAATTCTGATTAGTACTTAAAAGTGCTTAGAGAAGAGATGTCGGTGCAATCCAAACCGGAACACTGTTCGGTAATTGGGTCATATCTGGAGCTACAGATCTCAGATTTAGGTCCAATTTATATGGATGGAAAGGTAAGACATAGGCCTACAACTTGTATATGGAGCCCAAGATCTAAAAAGGCCATTATCAAGTCCAAATTGTAGCAACAACAAAGAAGCCCGAATCTGTCTTCCAGCCCGAGCACTGTTTGGTATTTTGGCCATATCTGGAGTTCTAGAAGTCCAAATGAGCTGAATTGTTTACACAAGAAAGCTGAGACAATTGTCTACAACTTTCATGTTTACAACTGGCTCCAATTTTGACGTTATCAATGACGTTTTGGGCAGACAAGAGAAGATAAAGATTGTCACCAAGTCAAAAGTTGGCCACCCACTTATCAATTAGTCATCAAATCAATAGTTCCCAATTTTGGCCTATAAAAGGAGGCATTTGCCATGCATTTAGGCATCTTGGTTTCCAGATCAAGATCATGCTCTTCCTTTCTCTCTTTATATTTTTTGTAATGTTTATACTTTACTTTCATTAATATCAAGTTTATGCCTTTCATTTCCTTTCCTTTACTTAGTTAACTTTTATGTTCTTATTTTGTTTATCTATTTTGCTTTCTTTCATTATGTCTAGCTAAGTTAATTATGTCAAGGTGAAAAGGTTACACTAATGGTGTAAGAATAAGTATAATGTAAACTTAATATGGACTTTAATGTTTGATACTAACATGTTTTATATTTGTTATCTTGTTCACTCTTTAATACTTTGCTTGTTAAATGACTAATCTTGATTTATGTTGTATAACACTTGGTACAACAAATGCTTGGCACTTTCATAGCCCATAATGTATGGTATAACCGACACCTGAGCTATGAAAGGAACTTGATTTGTTGTTAACATAAGTTATAATCATGAATGCTTGACGAGATTTACAAGTATTAGCATTAATTGAATAAGATGATTAATGTAATCATGTTAACAATATATAATCTGATTGGAACCTCCTTTGTGTGTGGTTTCCAATTCAATAATAAGAGTTTATACTATACTTGTTTGATATACCATTAGTGGAACCTCTAACCTTGACATTTGTTATTATTATTGTTTAATCCTTACATTAATTTTCCATCTCCAAGTTCTTATCATCTTCTTCTTCTTCTCTTTCTTTATTATTATTATTATTATTATTATTATTATTATTATTATTATTATTGTTATTATTATTATTGTTGTTATTATTATTGTTATTGTTGTTGTATTATTGTTATTTATAATTTGTACAATTAACCTCCCTGTGGTTCGACCCCGGTCTTGCCGGATTATTTATTACTTCGACACTCCTGCACTTGGGAGAAGACATCAATCTTTTAGTCGTGTCAAGTTTTTGGCGCCATTACCGGGGAGGTAAGTTCTTGTATAAATTATAATATTTATTTTATTTTCTCTTTTCACTTTTCTTGTATATAACTTTGTTTCTTTTCTCTTGTTTCTTCTTCTTTTATTTTCTTCTTTTTTTTTTATTTTATTCCTACACGTGCATGAGAGTGTGGTCACGTACATCAAGTGGTAGACTTTGTAGGGTATCCTCATCATTTTCAGAAAATATGGCTGAAGAAGATAATCAATCACTTCATAATGAAAATAATGAGAATAACCGTGCTAGAACACTTAGAGACCACATGAATCCCACAAGAACAAGTGCACCATCATGCATAGTTTTTCCTCCTGATGCATCTCATTTTAATTTTAAACCAGGTATTATTCAACTTTTACCTTCTTTTCATGGCTTAGAATTGGAAAATCCATACTTGCATTTAAGGGAATTTGAGGAGGTCTGCAACACATATAATAATTTAAATTGTAGCATGAACACCATCAGATTAAAGCTCTTTCCTTTTTCATTAAAAGATAAAGCTAAAACATGGCTATAAAATTTAAGACCAGGATCCATTCGTGCTTGGGATGAAATGCAACAACAATTTTTAAAGAAGTTTTTCCCATCTCATAGAACAAACTCTTTCAAGAGACAAATCACCACTTTCACTCAAAAACCAGGAGAAACATTTTACCAATGTTGGGATAAGTATCGAGACTTGCTTAGTACTTGCCCTCATCATGGTTTTGAAACATGGAGATTGGTTTCACATTTCTATGAAGGGTTAACACCTAAAGATAGGCAAATGGTTGAATTGATGTGCAATGTAACTTTTGAAGATAAAGACCCTGATGAAGCAATGGAGTACTTAGACTTGTTAGTTGAAAATGCTCAAAATTGGAACACCGCGGGTACTTATGAGGCACCGAGTAAAACTCAACCTCATACATCTAGTGGAGGTATGTACAACCTTAGGGAAGATCATGACCTTCAAGCCAAGTTTGCATCTTTAACTAGAAAAGTCGAGGTACTAGAATTGAAAAAGAGTGGTCAATTAAAATCTATTAAAAACATTGTGTGTCAAATCTGTGAAACAAATGAACACTCAACCAGTAATTGTCCAACCTTGCCTTCTTTTAAGGAATGTCTCCATGAACAAGCCCATGCTTTAAACAGTTTCCAAAGGGCCAACCACAACCCATACTCCCAAACATACAACCCTAGTTGGAGAAATCACCCAAATTTTAATTGGAAGAGTGAGAACAACAATGCACAAACTTCACAACCACCGTTTCAAGCACACCACAATTTCCAAAATTCTCATGGATATACACCTCCTTATGCTCCACCTCTTAGAAGAAATCTTGAGGAAACATTGCATGCATTCATTGAAAAGCAAGAGACAATCAATACTCAACTTGCTCAAAACATGACAGATTTTAAAGATACTCTTGTAAAATTAACATCTGCTCTCAATTTCCAAGAGAAAGGTAAGTTTCCATCTCAACCACAACAAAATCCCAAGGGGCAATACAATGCAAATGCAAGTAGTTCCGGAAACCAACACATGGATCAAGTCAAATCAGTCACTACTCTGCGCAGTGGTAAGGTTATTGAAAAACCCTCTCTTGAACCTTATGAGAAAGATGATGAGTCAATCTCTGAGGGTAAGGAAGGGGGTGAATCTGAAAATTGCAAAGAAACGACTGATTCACCTCCAGCACTTCCATTTCCTTAAGCCATGACCAAACAAAGGAAAGTCAATCACAACTCTGAAATTTTTGAAATTTTCAAACAGGTAAGGATCAATATACCTTTGTTGGATGCTATTAAACAGATTCCTTCCTATGCTAAATTTTTGAAAGATCTATGCACTGTGAAGAGGAAACTGAATGTGAAAAAGAAAGCCTTTCTAGCCGAACAAGTAAGTGCTATTCTTCAGAACAATAATGCTTTGAAATATAAAGACCCTGGTTGTCCTACAATTTCTTGCTTTATTGGAGACCATAAAATTGAAAAAGCCTTACTTGATCTTGGTGCTAGTGTGAATTTACTTCCATATTCAGTTTTTCAAAGTCTCAATCTAGGTGAGTTAAAACCAACTTCGATATCTCTTTTACTTGCCGATAGATCTGTAAAAGTGCCTAGAGGAATAATTGAAGATGTGTTAGTACAAGTCGATAAATTCATTTATCCTGTGAATTTTATTGTCTTGGACACGGAACCTGTTGAAGCATGTAATTCATTTCCTGTTATTTTAGGACGTCCGTTTCTTGCAACCTCTAACGCATTGATTAATTGTAGGAATGGACTGATGAAGCTGTCATTTGGAAACATGACATTGGAGATGAATATTTTCAACATTTGCAAGCAACCTGGAGATGATAATGATTTACAAGAATTAGATCATATTGACGAATTAGTTTATGATCAACTTGAATCTACTTTAAGTAAAAATGAATTGGATGAAACTGAAGATTTGCAAATGATTTATTCTGAGGAAGAAATCACGGATGAAAAAAGCACAGAAAATGTTGATGTGAATCTTTTGTCAACAGTGACAACAAATTCTACATCTAACATCACACCAATGGATGATTACTTTCCTAACGAATCCTTACTTTCTCTCAGTCCAATACCTTGGTATGATAAAAATATCAATTTTCTTGTTTTAGGAGATTTGCCAGCTGATTGGAGTACCCAAGACAAAGAAAAGTTTTTGAACGAAGTGAAGAGCTTTTATTGTGATGACCTTAACTTATTCAAATATTGTTTCGATCAAATATTTCAAAGATTCATTCCCGACAATGAGGTAAGTAGTGTCATTAAACTTTGTCATTCTGAAGCATGTGGAAGTTGTTTCTCGTCAAAAAAGACAATTGCAAAAATCTTTCAAAATGGATTTTGTTGGCCCACCATGTTCAAGGACATGCATGCATTCTGCAAAACTTGTGAAAATTGTCAAAAGATTGATACTGGTCAAAAAGTTTTGTTTTATAATTCTCAACTCTATGCATTTCCTAGAGAGCTAAGACTAAGATGGAGCAATCCTTATGGGGTCTGTGATATTGAGAATTCAATGAATGACAATGATTTTAAGGAAAATAGACATCGTTTGAAAGCTCACTTTGATAATTTTCTTAATGAAAATGAATCAACTGGTTTGAATGATTTTGTAGATAAAGGTTGATTATTATTTTTCTCTCACATTGTTTTTGTGTTTCTTTTTGAGTGATTTTTGCTAGTTTATCTCACCCCGGTCAAATGGCGGATAACGGTACTCCGTGACTTAAGTCGGTCTTTCAATTTCCCACAATTACTGATATTTGTGTATATATTTATGCAATTCTTTGAATCTCTCTTCCAATTCTCATTTGAAAATGGACACTAATCTTGAAAAATTGAAAAAGTATTTTCCCGCTCTGCCTCAGAATGCGATCACAAAAATTTACTGTGCTAGATGTGCAAGATTGAGATTGTTAATGAATCATGGAATTCCTGAAGATATTCGCTGGTTGATTGAAGCAAAGGTCCGATTATCAGGTGAGTCCTCTAATTTTTTTATTTCACACATGCCTGGAACAGGTAAAAGCACTTTTGCAAAGAAACGTCGTGCAAAACGACTAGAAGTCTGCCATCGATGTGCTAGATGGACTTGTAATACACAATGTCGTTCTTTAGGAATGGTATCTATAAACCGTGAAGATAAAATACAATTCATTAAGGATGGCCTGGGTAAGGAGTCTTTAGATAATCTTCTATTGACTCTTGAGACGCATTCTAGTGGAGATGTGCATCGTGCAATTCATGATTTATGGCCACTATTTCATAAAGAACATGATCGACTTAGTCTTGGGAATCTGACTAAAAAAGACCCTGTTTGCTAGTTTTTAAAAAAACTGGATGGGAAGCCTATCCCCGACCCATAGAGGGCGTTTAAGCCGTTCTTGGACGTAAAACCAAGGGAAGATGTGAGCCACAATCACAACTACCTGTACATACACATGTTTTTTTTTTCAAAAGTAAATAAATAAATAAATAAAAAGAGAGAGAGTGTGTGTGAGACTCCAGCTGGCCTACATATAGGTGTTATGATTGCCTTTCTCATTTCTCATCTATAAAACCCTTTTTTCCTTCCTTTCATTTCTACTCAACCCATACATTCAACAAATACAGAAGTGTGTAGAAATGGCAAGTTCCTCAAGTCATCAAATAAGAAATATTTGTGTTTTCGGTGGATCTAGTCCTGGGAAAGAAAAGGAGTTTTTAGAATCAGCAAATCATCTTGGTCAGGTGCTAGCTGAGAGAAAGATTCATTTAGTGTATGGGGGAGGCAGTCTTGGGTTAATGGGAGGTGTGTCAATAGCTGCATTTTTAGGAGGTAGTCAAGTTTTGGGGGTCGTCCCTGAAGCTTTGGCACAAGGGGACATCATTGGAAAAACAATTGGAGAGGAGCTTCAGGTCTCCACAATGTCAGCTCGAATGAATGCAATGTTTAACCATGCTGATGCCTTCATTGCTTTACCAGGTGGTCTAGGCACATTGGAAGAGATCTTTCATATTTCCTCTTGGGCTCAACTGCACATTCACCATAAACCCATAGGTTTGTTAAATGTTAATGGTTATTATGATAAATTGTTGTCTTTTCTTGATCACGCTGTGGAACAGGAAGTTCTAACATCTTCTGCACGACAAATCATAATCTCTGTTGCTACTGCTGAACAATTGATTGACCAACTACAATCTTTCATTCCTGTGATTGATCCTTCCATGAGTCGCATAAATTGGTCATCTAAGGAAAGCCATAAAAAGCTTAGATTGGATTTGAGCCTTCATTTGTGATTTTTTGTGTCTTTTGGTTTTATTATTGTGTTTTGTTATTTCTTATTTTTGTTTTAGTGTGTTTCAGGTTTGTCGGTGTTCGTTATTTCAGGTGATATCTTCTATACTCTATCTTTCTACCTTAAAACATTGAGGACAATGTCTCGTTTTGGTTGGGGGGAGAGGGTAGTAGTTGATAAAAAAAATAATTTTGTTTTTCATTTCATAAAGCATGTGCATAATTGTTGTTACTAGGATGGTAGAGTAAAGGAGCTCTTTTGTTAAAGTGACTCTTGAGACGCATCTTAGTAACCATTCTTAACAAGGTCTATTATAATACTTCCTGAAATATTCAGATTTACAAACTTTCGCATTGTTATCACTTAATTCTGCTCACATACTTATTTAACATGTATTCTTAAACCTTAATTTACACACACACACTTTAACATATGATTGTGGGTTGCATATTGGATTATTACATTATTTATGTTCTTTTGTTAAACGTAACAACTAAGGAAAAGGGATTGTATATAATTAAGAAAAAAAACATGAAAGAAAAAGGAAAGAAAAAGAAAAAATGATGATAATAAAAATGTAGATAAGTTTGGTTTCGTAGCCTCCCTAACCTAAGCAATTAAGCCCGAAGGGGTGTTTTAACACCTAATACCCTAAAGTTAACTGACTTGGGAGCTATTGGCCCAATGCTTGTTACATGGGTTGAGGAAAAAAGCTTAAGGAAATCAAACATTGCACTATCTACATATCAGTATCTGCGACCCGAGTTACTAAGCTCGTCGGGGTGTCTTAACACCTAATGCCCTAAGACCAACTGGTCTGGGAGTCATTAGCTGAAAGCTCGTTACATGGGTTAAAGATGCATGATATTTTTAAATTATATGTATATAGATTTAAAAAAAAAAAAACGAAAAAAAAAGACAAAAATAGTAATCCCAACCCAAGGAAGTTAACCTTAAACATTAGAACAAAAATTTTGTTTTCTTCCAAGAAAAGCCCCATAATTATGTGTTGATACATTGAGCACAAAAGAAAGGTTTATTAATATCTTGTTAAGTGGTATTAAGCAGATATATAAATTTAATGAGAGTTTGTTTATCTGGATAGATTAATGGAAGTTAAATGATGAATACCTTGCTTTGTGAAATTTGCAAATTGTTTTAACGCTTTGATTACTAGGGACTAGTAATAAGCTGGTTGAGGGGTGTGATTAGTACTTAAAAGTGCATTTTTATCATGGTTTTATATCATCATTTTGCACTTGAAGTATCAATAACTCCTTAAAGTGCATTTTTATCATGGTTTTATATCATCATTTTGCACTTGAAGTATCAATAACTCCTTAACTAAAGCATGTTTTATAATAATATATCTAATAATATAAGATACCTTTAATTTATGGTAAATGTTCATTTTAAATGCAGGCCTATCACATAAATGAAAGGATTGATTGATGACTTGAAGAACTTAAATTGCAAGGATAAAGAGATGGTCAAACTTAGAGAAGAGATGTCGGTGCAATCCAAACCGGAACACTGTTCGGTAATTGGGTCATATCTGGAGCTACAGATCTCAGATTTAGGTCCAATTTATATGGATGGAAAGGTAAGACATAGGCCTACAACTTTCATATGGAGTCCAAGATCTGAAAAGGCCATTATCAAGTCCAAATTGTAGCAACAACAAAGAAGCCCGAATCTGTCTTCCAGCTCGAGCACTGTTCGGTATTTTGGCCATATCTGGATTTCTAGAAGTCTAAATGAGCTGAAGGTTTTACACAAGAAATCTGAAACAATTGCCTACAACTTTCATGTTTACAACTGGCTCCAATTTTGACGTTATCAATGACGTTTTAGGCAGGTTATCAATGTCGTTTTGGGCAGACAAGAGAAGATAAAGATTGTCACCAAGTCAAAAGTTGGCCACCCACTTATCAATTAGTCATCAAATCAATAGTTCCCAATTTTGGCCTATAAAAGGAGGCATTTGCCATGCATTTAGGCATCTTGGTTTCCAGATCAAGATCATGCTCTTCCTTTCTCTCTTTATATTTTTTGTAATGTTTATACTTTACTTTCATTAATATCAAGTTTATGCCTTTCATTTCCTTTCCTTTACTTAGTTAACTTTTATGTTCTTATTTTGTTTATCTATTTTGCTTTCTTTCATTATGTCTAGCTAAGTTAATTATGTCAAGATGAAAAGGTTACACTAATGGTGTAAGAATAAGTATAATGTAAACTTAATATGGACTTTAATGTTTGATACTAACATGTTTTATATTTGTTATCTTGTTCACTCTTTAATACTTTGCTTGTTAAATGACTAATCTTGATTTATGTTGTATAACACTTGGTACAACAAATGCTTGGCACTTTCATAGCCCATAATGTATGGTATAACCGACACCTGAGCTATGAAAGGAACTTGATTTGTTGTTAACATAAGTTATAATCATGAATGCTTGACAAGATTTACAAGTATTAGCATTAATTGAATAAGATGACTAATGTAATCATGTTAACAATATATAATCTGATTGGAACCTCCTTTGTGTGTGGTTTCCAATTCAATAATAAGAGTTTATACTATACTTGTTTGATATACCATTAGTGGAACCTCTAACCTTGACATTTGTTATTATTATTGTTTAATCCTTACATTAATTACGTTAATATTTCATCTTATTTTCCATCTCCAAGTTCTTATCATCTTCTTCTTCTTCTCTTTCTTTATTATTATTATTATTACTACTACTACTACTATTACTACTACTACTACTACTACTACTACTACTATTATTATTATTATTATTATTATTATTATTATTGTTATTGTTATTGTTATTGTTATTATTATTATTCTTGTTATTGTTATTGTTATTGTTGTTGTATTATTGTTATTTATAATTTGTACAATTAACCTCCCTGTGGTTCGACCCCGGTCTTGCCGGGTTATTTATTACTTCGACACTCCTGCACTTGGGAGAAGACATCAATCTTTTAGTCGTGTCAAATTCTCACTGGAATTGGGACTTAAAGGGAGTTGATTAGAAAAGAAAAGCTGCACTTGAACCAGCAATAAGAAGTATTGGTGTTGAAGTTCAACCAGACATTGAAGCAATTTCAGATACAACAGTACTTAAAGTAAGGCCATTGTCTGATGTGTATGAAAGATGTAATCTTGTACATGCTGAGTCTACAAACTACACTGAAGTTGCAGGAGTTCCAGCTTGGATTGAAGCAATAAAATTAGAAATTGATTCCATTGAAAGAAATGGAACTTGCAGATTAATTGAACTTCCTAAAGATAAAAAAGAAATTGGTGTGAAGTGGGTCTTCAGAACCAAATTCAATCCAGATGGTTCAATCTTTAAGCACAAGGCTAGACTGATTGTTAAAGGCTTTGCTCAAATTGCTAGAGTGGACTATGGTTATACTTTTGTGCCAGTAGCTAGGCATGACATTATAAGACTCCTATTTGCTCTTACATGTCAAAAAGAATGGAGAGTATATCATTTAGATGTTAAGTCTGCCTTTCTAAATGGAATACTCCTTGAAGAAATTTATGTTCAGCAACCAGAAGGCTTTGTAGTTGCTGGTAATGAACACAAGGTATACAAGCTACACAAGGCTGTTTATGGCTTGAAGTAAGCACCAATGGCCTGGTACAGCAAAATTAACACTCATTTGATTCAATTGGGATTCAAGAGAAGTGAAAATGAAGCTACTTTGTATCTGAAACAAGATGAAGATGGTTTGTACCTAGTGATATCACTCTATATAGACGATATGCTAGTTATTGGAAGCAATGCAAAGTTGTTGGAAGCGTTCAAAACGGAAATGCAAGATGTTTTTGAAATGTCTGATCTTGGCATTATGAACTACTTTCTTGGAATGGAAATACATCAATGTAGCTCGGGTATTTTTGTTTCACAAAGGATATTGTTGTTATACTCAAGAAATTCAAACTTGAGTCATGCAAAGAAGTAGTAACTCCTTTGGCATAAAATGAGAAGATTTCAAAAAATAATGGTAAGAAACTTGAAGATCCCTCTGCATTTAGAAGCTTAGTGGGTAGTCTACTATACTTGATAGCAACTAGACCTGACTTGATGTTTCCAACTGGTTTGCTATCAACTTTCATGAGCTCACCTAGCAATATTCACATGGAAATTGCTAAAAAGGTGTTGAAGTACATTAGAGGAACAACTGATCTTGGTATCGGGTACTCAAAGACAGGATGAGTGAAACTAATTGGTTATGTAGATAGTGACTGGACAGGGAGTGTTTATGACATAAAAAGCACCTCTAGGTATGTTTTCAACATTGGTTCAGGTGTAATATGTTGGAATGCAAATAAGTAAGAGGTGGTGATACAATCAACTGCAGAAGCAGAATATATCTTAATGGTAGCTATTGCAAATCAAGTAATTTGGTTGAACAAGTTGCCTGCTGATTTGGGTGGAGAACAAAGCTCACCAACTAAGCTTTTTTGTGATAACAAATCTGCTATTTTCATTTCTCTAAATCCGGTTCAACATGGCAGAACCAAGCACATTAGTGAAATTTTACTCTATAAGAGAAGCTGGGAAGAATCTGCTTATAAAGCCATATCATTGTCCAACAGATGTTCAACTTCCAGTTATAATGACTAAAGCTCTTCCTAGATCAAGGCTGGAATTTCTAAGGATGAAACTTGGTTTGTTCAAGGCAAGTCTCAAGGAGGAGTGTTAGAATTATGAGATTCTACCTTTAACAAAGATAAAAGTTAAGTGCAGTTATCTTATTTGAATTCTATATAATCGTTTTACTTTCAGAGTTTGCAGCAGGAA
>NW_011499983.1:0-11080 GCF_000495115.2 Populus euphratica | reverse complement strand
AGCAGGAATTTTCTGTTAAGCTTGTTATTTCAAAACCAATAATCTCTCAAGGTTGATGAGAGTTTTAATTAATTCATTTGAAATTAATGAAATATATTAATCTTTCAACTCTGCTTTTAAGTATCTGTTTTTCTATACTCAAAACAGTGTTTCTGTAACTTAAGATTTCTATCAAAAGAAAGGGGGGATGGATGCTGAGGGGCATCGGTTGGTCCCATAGGGGCCCCCAGATATGCTTCGCATCCTCCTGCACATCCAGTGTTTCTTTGATCTCTCCCTCGGATGCAGGGACAGTCCCATTCCTAAGTCTTCAACCTTATGGCTCTATTTTCAGCCACTTCACTGGAACCAGCTTCTTCAGCAGCTTTGTCCTTTACTGCTTCCCCAGCGTTTTCTCTCTCTTTAACTTCCAGTGCTTGCTGGAATCCCTTAGCATTTCCTTCGTTGCCATTCTTGTTACCTCAGCATCATCTCGGGTCTTTATGTCCTTGGTGACTTCCTCCGGGGCAGCTTCTCCTAGTTTCTCATGTTCTTTCTAGTCCTGTTTTCCCTTGTACCATAATTTTCTTCGTCTGCCTTACCCTTTTCAATTCCTGCATCTTGCATTTGAACCTCATTCTCACCCTCAGTTTCTTCAGTAATAGTCCCCGTTTCATCTTTCTTTGAACCAGATGATTTTTGGCCTCGCTTCTTTGGGTGCTTCTTCTCAGGAGGAGTTGCCTTGGCCATCTCGCTGATTCTTGCAGATCTTCTTGGGGTCTCACCAGTGCCCCCAATCAAACGCAGATACTGCAGGATTGCCAGGTGTGACTTCAGGTACTGCTCCAATTGCTTCCTGTTGTTACTCTCTTCCCCAGTTGGAGCGATGAGCAGGATTTCATTCTTCCTTGGTGTGCCTATACTCTCGGGAAAATACTGCAAGGAACTAAGACAGTAAGTCATACAAAAAGAAGGAATTGTAATGGAGATATTTAAAACCTGTCTGTGCTCCATGATATTGGCCTGATATGAAATTGAAATAATTCAGCAGAATCAAACGACTCAGCAACCATTGATGGTGACATTAGCAAAGTCATATCGTGTTCTCAGCTATCTCACATAAATAAATTTAAATAGCGGTAAAGATGGCATGACTGCATAGCCATTCTCTGTCTGGAGACCAGTCAAAATAGATAATCCACCCACTTCATAACCATCAGCAAATTATTGCAGTCACCCTTAACATCTTCTGCAGTCATGGAATGGATAATCCAACAACAACTTTTCTCAAGGAATCACTGCTGCCCCAGTGCTTTCTCTCCTGGGAAAAGCAAACCAATCTTCATTTAATCAATGCTTAATTTTTCTGCTTAATTTTTCATCAACTTCCACTTGACTGCCCAATCATGCTTCCCTTTTTTGTTAGGAGCAATCCTACTTCTGAATTGACCAGTATGCACAATCTAACAAATCTTCTCAAGTATTTATAGTAAAGGGACAACTCAATTTTCAAGTTAAATAGACAATGATTTCACCTTTTATGATGCAACCTACCATACGAAACATGAAGCCTGATTATATTCATCGTCGATTATTACCAAAAAAATCACCTCCAAGTACCTAAAATCTAGAATTGCCCTTGGGCACTAAACCCAGCCATTAACTATTTCCTTAAAACATTGCATCTGACCCCCCAACTTCTAACACCATGGTTCCCTCGCCCAACTAAAATGAAGGTGAGATTTTATTTATTTTTATCAAAGAATCATCTCAATACAATAATTTATAGTGTTAGGTGAGGTTCAAGATATAAATTATATTATTTATTAACATACTTCCTCAAGTGAAAGTTTTTTGAATTTGAAACTTACATAAACTCACATTACACTGTGCTATATTTTTATTAAATAAATAAGAATGATGAGATTCAAAATCGTGAGTACTTGGTCATCAAAGCTATAATACTATGATAATAAGACTGAAATTAGTTTTGGTTTCAATGCCTCTCAATAAATGTCTGCCTCTTTTTATAATAGATTATTCTTATTATAATTACATGCATGATTTTCTCTTTCAAATCATGTAAAATCCCTAATATTGCTCCACCAACCACATAAATACCTGATATTGCTCTACTAACCACAAAGATCTTGCAATATAAATTATTACTATATACAAAATATTGTCTAATCTAGTAACATCCCCCCTCAAATTGATGTTGGTCAATAAAAAAGCATCAATTTGTCAATCATGAATTTATGGTGATGACGGGAAATTCCCTTGGTAAAGATGTCAGAAGTTTGATGTTCGGTGGAAATGTGAGGAAGAGTAATATCTTAGCAAGCAAGTGCTTCACAAATGGAATGACAATTCATCATAATATGCTTGGTGCACTCATGGAAAATTGAATTGATAACAATTTGAATAACACTCGTGTTATCAGCATAAAAAGGAGTGAAAGTAAGTTGCAGAACACAAAGTTCACCCAATAGCCCTTGATAGAGGTGATCATTTTCAGTTCGGTTTGATTTTTATCAAAAACCAAAACTAAATCAAACCGACTAGTTTCGGTTCTGTTTGACTTGTTTTTTAGGACACAAACCAGTTCAACTTAGTTTTGGCCAGGTTTTTTTCGGTTTTGGCTTGGTTTTTTCCGGTTTAGCTCAGTTTTTTTTTGTTTTTTCAGTTTGGTTTGTTTTTTAGTTTCATGCTTATAAAACCAAAACCGAACCAAACTAGTTTCAAAACAGATAGATGACATGGCTCTATATTCAGACTCAGTAGATGACATTAAGAGACATGCTTGCTTTTTACTCTTATAAGAAATAAAAGTACTGCCAAGAAACATGCACCAACCCAAAAAAGAACGATGAGTATTTGGACAACCAACCCAATTAACATCACTATAAGCCTCCAATTGTAAAGAAGTCCCTAAAGAAAAGGACAAACCATAACCAAATATCCCCTTGAGATATCAAAAGACACGACAAACAGTGTCTAAGTGGGTTTGGCAAGGAGTTTGCTTAAACCGACTGATTTGTTATACATCAAATGAGATATTAGTTTGGGTAATAGTCAAATAATTCAAACTTCCTACCAGCTACCAATACATAGAGGGATCAAGCAAGATATCTTCATTCTTATGATGTAGCTTCAAGTTGACCTTCATAGGTATAAGAACTGAGTTAGTGTCTGAAAGACCAATTAAGGAAAGAAGCTCCTGGGATATTTATATTGATGCGAAAGTATGTAAGTCAGATAATGTCGGATCTCAAAACCAAGAAAATATTGTAGTGAGCTAAGATCTTTCATATGGAAGGAAGATTTGAGTTGTTGTTGAAGTTACTTAATCAACTGCAAATCAGATCCTGTAATCACAATATCATCGACATACACAAGAAATAAAATGATCCCAATATCAATCTTGTAAAAGAAGAGAGAGTAGTCATACCGACTTTGGATGAAGGTGAAATCCAAAAAAGTAGTATGAAATTTCTCAAACCATGTCCACGGTGCTTGCTTTAAACCATATGAAGATCACTTCAAGTGAAAAAACCACAACAAAAGAGGAAGAAAACATAGTAGAAGAAGGAGTCATATAAATCTCTTCCTTTAGATCACCATGTAAAAAAGTATTTTTCATATCCATCTAATGAAACAACCATCCTTTCAAGATGATAATGGTCATAATAGTACGAACAATAGTCATCTTGGCCACATGAGCAAATGTTTCCTCATAATCCAAGCTATATTGCTATCAATTTCTAGGTGCCACCAAACGATCTTTATATTGATCAAGAGATCCATGGGCTTCTATCCTATTTGCATCCAATAGATTTTAACCTAGAAGGATAAGGAACGATGTCTTAAGTATAATTATCTTGAAGAGCCTCAAGTTCATCTTGCATAGCTTGCTGTCAACACTCTAGAGTAGAAGCCTTGGAATAAGATTTAGGCATATAAATAATATCAATGGTGGCCTAAAGAGCAAAATATAAGAAGACATACCTTTCCGAAGATCATGAAACTCGAGTTGATCGTCAAGGCTCTTGTAAACCAGGATCAGATGTTGGTTCGAAAGTATAAAGAGGCAGTGGGCTACGTCATTGATAAATAATTCCTGGCTTAAAACAATCAACAGTAATAGATACATTATCAAAAAAAGGGAGCAAAACAGAAAAAGAAACATAATTTACACAAAATAGAAAGAATTAATGATTTTCAAAGAAACCCACATTTTGTGAAATGCGAATCTTGTTATTATCTGTATCACAACATATAAATCCCATAAGGGAAATAGCCAAGAAAAACATATTGAATAGCCTCATAATAAAATCACCTTGGACAAAATTGTTAACCTTCTAAAAACTTTTTGGAAGTCCCTAGTAGAGTTATTTAGTGCCTTCATCCTCGCTTGAGAGTTCTTTCCTTCCTCTTTGGTAGCTTGGAGCTCCAATTATAGAGCATCTTTAGATGCCCATGACTCTATAATAGTCTAACTTAAAGTAATGACTTCATGAAAGGCCTTATACAACCGCTATTTAGCAGAGCCCAAATGAAGAATAGCTTCTTACATCTCACTCATAAAAAAGCATGGGTTGCCTTTAAATCTCTCAATTAGTCCTCTATGATGATATTCTCCTTCCTGAGCTCGTAAAGTGCATTATGATCTGCTATATGCCTGACAATAACATCCCTTACTTGGCTCCTCTTAACCTTCCGATATCTATTGGAGTTGGTGCACATCATGAAAGTTTATTAAGGATAAAGGTTAGGAAGAAAGCTAAATAATTAAAAAAAAAAAAGAAGATAGAAAATAGATTCCTTACATTAAAAGCCATTTGGCTAGTTAAAGCCAAATGACAATGGTAGCTTTTAATAGACATTTAGAGGATGTCTGAAGGAATTTTAAGGATCCTGTCTAACTGCCTCACCATTTCCAAGCTTATCTTACCAAAACCAAACCTCCCGCTAACAACAACCGTCATTTAAAATAAGCAACGATACCTACAATCACTTTTAGGGGAGTCTAGTTAGCATGACCCCTTGACAGAGAGGTATAACTCTTTCAACTTTTCTCTTGGTAGGAATTTGGCCCCCCACCATTGCTTCCTCATAAACTAGAACCTTAAAAATGAAAAGCTCATACATAAGAATCAGGCCTTAATTTTTTCTTTAAAAAATAAGAACATCTATCTTGACGACAACAAGCTCCTTCTTAATGATATGACAGAGGTCTCAATTTCTTCCTTAGATGTCAACCCCGTATAAAAATGAAATCAAAAGTGATTTTTAACTGAACAAAGATAAAAGGAGATAAAGTTACATACTTTGCAATATGTTTGGGTATTCCTTTTTAGATATCCTGTTGACTTCGTACTTCATTGTGGTAAAAGCCAATAACGCAAGAGCTTCCTCATCACTAGGATAAAAAACATAGTTTGTTGTTCACCTCACGATAACTTCCTTCCAATGATAAGAACAGACATAAATTTGGTATATACCTCCCCAAGGACTTGCTATCTCAGTGTACCTTATGATGAACCCACCTTCCTATCTATTTTTTTAGGTACATGGGCTTTCCCTTGAGAACTTTTCCCATGGCTCCATTAGGTTAATTGGTAAAAGTAAAAAACCATCGAATATTGGTACTACTATCAGTATTTATGACCAATTGGTAACTAACCTAGATGAGGTTTACGGTAGGCTCTATATTGACAAATCTGAGAAACTTGTCAAATGTTAACAAGATAACCTACCCACTAAGGTGCACTTGTCCTAAGCTTAATCTATATTATCCCTACCCACTAAGGTGTAGTTGTCATATGCCTAATCTATAACATCTAAAAAATCACTAATAAACCTTTGAATAGGAAAGGAATGTCATAAGTTATACATATATTAGGGTTGTAATTTCAAAGAACCCTCGAGTAGAAGCCAAGGTCTCTTTACTGATTCTTTTTCTTATAAAAGGCAATTGAGTCATATAGGCTCTAAGTTGCCGATCACTGATAAAAACCATCTTCTCAATATTCAAAGTGATGAGAGCATCATCTACAGGGGTTTGAGGTGACCTTTCCCTCCCCTAATGACCCCTTAAAGCACTAAGAGAAACAATTTTTATGCCTCTATAAAAGTTTTTTTTAAGAAAAAAAGTAACAAAAGAATGAAAAATGAAAAGGAAGAATAAACTTACTCAAAGTTCTTCAAAGAGAACTCATAAAAGACAAAAAAGGTAGATGAAAGAATAACATGGCCGAATAAAGTTATAAAGATGATGATTTATCACCCCCATCATTAGATAAGTGATTCATTATGTCATCTTAAATCCCTACAAATCTACTTGATTGTTGTATTAAAGGTTAGCTGTCATTTTAATTTTTGTGAAAGATCCTCTCAAATAAGAATATGACGTCTCGCTTCAAGAATCCAACTGTTCTACATTGAGAAGATAAAATGCACAGGAAAGTTAAAAAGATCTCTTGATTAAAAAGAATGACCTTTTCAAGATCTTCATGTATTAAATACGTTAAGACTTGAGAGGCTACTGATGGATCGATGTATTTTATATTAAAAATCTTTTTTTCTTAAAGAGCTTATGACTAGAAAGGACCAAGAGAAAGAATATTCATTATAGAAGCTCAATAAAAGCCAAGGCCTATAAAAAAAAGGTTAGAAAAGATATTGGGCCTAATTCCCCAAACTCAGTTATATGTCAGGCTAAAGCACTTGTGGGTCTTACAATATACTAGACCTAACCCCCCTTGGGCTTAATAACATGTTACGCCCAAATGTCTATGAGTATGTGATTAATACTTAAAAGTATATTTTTATCAAGGTTTTATGTCATCATTTTGCACTTGAAGTATTAATAACTCCTTAACTAAAGCATGTTTTATAATAATATATCTAATAATATAAGATATCTTTAATTTATGGTAAATATTCATCTTAAATGCAGGCCTATCACATAAATAAAAGGATTAATTGATGAGTTTAAGAACTGAAATTGAAAGGATACAGAGATGGATAAACTTAGAAAAGAGATGCTGGTGCAATCCAAACTAGAATACTATTCAGTAATTGGGTTATATCTGGAGTTATAGATCTCAGATTTAGGTCTACTTTATATAGATGGAAAGTTAAGACATAAGCCTACAACTTTGATTAGAGGTCTCGTTTTAAAAAGACCATTTTCAAGTCTAAATTATAGCAACAATGAGGAAGTCTGAATTTGTCCTGCAGCCTAAATACTGTTCAGTGTTTAACCCATATCTAGAGTTCTAGAAATCTAAATGACCTCCATTTTTTTTTAAAAAAAAATAGAGATAATTTGCTACAACTTTCATGGAAGGTTTGGTTCAAATTTTGACGGTATCAATGATGTTTTGGGCAAACAAGAGAAGATAAAGATTGTCACCAAGTCAAGAGTTGGCACCCACTTATCAATTAATGATCAAATCAATAGTTTCCAATTTTGGCCTATAAAAGGAGACATTTGGCATACATTTAGGCATCTTGGTTTTCAGATTATAATAATAATAATAGTAATGATAATAGTACTAGTAGTAGTAATAATAATAATGAAGAAGAAGAAGTTGATGAGAACTTTGAAATGGAAGATTAATGTAATGACTAAACAATGATAACAACAAATGTTAAGGTTAGATGATCCACTAATGGTATAATAATAGTAATAGTAATAGTAATAGTAGTAGTAGTAGTAGTAGTAGTAATAATAATAATAATAATAAAGAAGTAAAAGAAGAAGAAGTTGATGAGAACTTTGAAATGACAGATTAATGTAATGATTAAACAATGATAACAACAAATGTCAAGGTTAGAGGATCTACTAATGGTATATCAAACAAGTATAGTATAAACTCTTATTATTCAATTAAAAACCACATATAAAGGAGGTTCCAATCAGATTATAAATTGTTAACATGATTACATTAGTTATCTTATTCAATTAATGTTAATACTTATAAATCTTGTTAGGCATTCATGATTATAACTTATGTTAACAATAAATCAAGTTCCTTTCATAGCTTAGGTGTCGGTTATACCATGCAGTATGAGCTATGAATCTGCCAATCATTTATTGTACCAAGTGTTATACAACATAAATCTAGATTAGTCATTTAACAAGCAAAGTATTAAAGAGTAAATAAGATAACAAATATAAAATATGTTAGTATCAAACATTAAAGTCCATGTTAAGTTTACACTATACTTATTTTTACACCATTAGTACAACCTTTTCACCTTGACATAATAAGCTTAACTAAATATAATGAAAAAAAACAAATAAACAAAATAAGAACATAAATAAGATAAAAGTTAACTAAGTAAAGGAAAGGAAATGAAAGACATAAACTTGATATTAATGAAAGCAAAACTTAAGCATTACAAAAATACAAAGAGAGAAAGCAAGTGCATGATCTTGATCTGGAAACCAAAATGCCTAGATACATGGCAAATACCTCCTTTTATAGGCCAAAATTAGGAACTATTGATTTGATAACTAATTGATGAGTGGGTAGCCAACTTTTGACTTGATAATAATCCTTATCTTCTCTTGTCTGCCCAAAACATCATTGATAACGTTAAAATTGGAACCACCTAGAACTCTGGATATGGGTCAAACACTAAACAGTGTTTGACCTGTAGGACAAATTCAGACTTCTTTGTTGTTGCTATAATTTGGACTTGAAAATGATCTTTTTAAAACCATACCTCTAATGAAAGTTGTAGACCTATGTCTTACCTTTCCATCCATATAAAGTAGACCTAAATCCGAGATCTACAGCTCCAGATATAACCCAATTATCAAATAGTATTCCGGTTTGTACTGCACCAGCATCTCTTTTCTAAGTTTGACCATCTCTTTGTTCTTTCAATTTTAGTTCTTAAACTCATCAATCAATCCTTTCATTTATGTGATAGGCCTGCATTTAAAACAAACATTTACCATAAATTAAAGATATCTTATATTATTAGATATGTTATTATAAAATATGATTTAGTTAAGGAGTTATTGATACTTCAAGCGCAAAATGATGATATAAAACCTTGATAAAAATACACTTTTAAGTACTAATCACCTAGAAACAGGGCTCCAAAGTTGAATAATTTGTTAATTAATTGGTCTTAACAAATTTCATCCATTCTTCCTAACCAATGTGGTTGATATCTTGTACTTGGTGTTTAGTAGAACAAGGTGGCTGGTAGCTAATACATACAAAAGATCCTCTTTGGTAGAGATATGGACTCTTCAATGTTTAAGCACGTATCTTCTTAGAGAGAGAAAGTACAGTAATATTCTAGAGAGAGATGCTTTAAAAATATATATTTAGTGAAAAATAAAGTTTGTGAACTTTTATCTTCAAGAATTCATCATGTATTTATAACTTATAAATTTTATCCTTTTGTGGAAAGGAGTGGCCGGAGTGTAACTTTACCTTTATGATATTTTGAGTTGTATCATACTTATTTTATCCAACTAAATGACGGAGGCATGACAAGCCATGATATTCGTTAATACATCTAATGGTGTTGGTGAATTATAAACTTATTTAATCAAGTCTATTTATTAAGAAATAATTTTTTTATAAAAATCTTTAGAATTGATGGTGTTAGATCCACCAATCATTTCTTGGGTTTGGTCGACATCGAACCCAACATGTCAGTTCTTGGTGCATTGTGTGGTCCAATGGTGGTTAGGTTTGGCTAGTGTTAAACCCAATGTATCTAGACTTGATACACTACTATACTCAACATGTCTCTAATAAGAGTGTGTATGGTGCTGGTGCATGCCAATACAATACATCCGAAAATTCAGGAAAATTATATCCATATATTTTTTTTTATCTGATATTTTTTTATAAAAATATATTAAAAAAATCTTGATTCATTAATATCTTCTTCAAGATAATCAACCCAAGTATTTTATTTTCCTATATACTACAAAATATATAATCTTGTTTTCGGAAGTCACATTTAAAAGTTAATACGAATATGAAATGAAGTCCCCTACCTATCCTTGCCCGACCTAGCCTCCTCACGTTGCGCAAAGATTGAAACCGTATATAAAGGAACTCAAATAAACTTAATTTTTCAACCAAAATAAATAAACTTAATTTGCACAGTAATTCGAATTAAAAACGATAATATGGAGAAAAAACTCTCTTAGCTCCCCGTATTAATTAAACCAGTGCACCGTATTTTATATTTTCTATAGGAAAAAGAAAAGAAAAGAAAAGGAAAATAGAAAAGTTAAAGAGTTGGTCTAAAAATTACTACCAAGAATCAATATGAACATTCCATTCTCTTTCCCCAGCTTAGCAAGAAAGGAATTCTTCTTCTTCCTCCTGCACTCCTCACCATTCCCTTTTGTATCCTTCACATTCCTGCGAACTGCATTCTCTTCTTTCTCTGCTTTCTCTTTCCACCTTCATGCGAGAACCGAAAAGGAACCACCATAATAAAGCACAACCAATAACATTAGCTAACGTCATAAAAGTTACAACTTCCAAGAAAAGATTGAGAGGGAAAAAGAAAAGCCCATGTACCTGAACATAAGCAAGGAAGTAAATTTTGATTTGGGGTCGGGAATGGGGAATCTTATTCTCAAAGAGTTGATTGGCTAATACCTTTTGCTTGGAAAAAGCAAGAAAAACTATTGTTTTTAAACCGACCTCTTCTAAGGCCCGGGTTTCGGGTTCTGGATTTTGATCAAGTCAGAGAGTTTCAATCAGATCATCCGGTAAATTTTTTTTAAAAAAAATTAAAATGACATTATTTTAGTAAAAAAATAAAAATCAACGAGTTACAACTGGATTTTTAACAAGGTTTTGCTAGGTCAACCAAGTCACCGGGTTTTTTTTATTTTTTCTTAAACTTGATCCAAATCTAGCCTCGGATTAATCAGATCCAAGGTCAACCTACCAAATCGATTTGGATTTCAAAACTATAAAAAAACTACTATACTTGAAAGTGTCATGACGGTAGTAAATACCACCCTTGTGAGGTTAATATAGATACATGGTCTTGAAAATTTTTTTAAAAAAAAAACTTATTTTTTTATTATTTTTTTCTA
>NW_011501857.1:19033-30875 GCF_000495115.2 Populus euphratica | reverse complement strand
GAACAAGAAAATATAAGAGATGGAAGAAAGAAGAAAAAAATAAAAAAAAATAAAAACTCATTACTTCTAATACTACAATGGTATTGGATCTTCAAGATCTAATGTCTCAACTTCAGCCACAACATTTTCAAGATAAGGTTTCAGTCGATGACCATTTACTTTGAAAATATTTCCATTCTTGGGATTTTCTACCTCAAATGCACCATGCTCAGAGATGGATTTAATCACAAATGGACCAATCCATTTTGTCTTCAACTTCCCAGGAAAGAGAAGTAATCGTGAATTATACAAGAGAACCTTTTGACCAACATGAAAGGATTTTCTAAGAATATGTTTATCATGCAAAGTTTTCATCTTATGTTTTGAAATTTTTGCATTTTTAAATGCATCATTTCTCAACTCCTCTAATTCATCCAATTGAAGCTTTCTATTTTTGCCAACCTCGTTTTCATTGTCATTGAATTGCTGAATGGCCCAATATGCACGGTGCTCAATCTCAATAGGGAGATGACAAGGCTTTCCATAAACTAGCCTATAAGGAGACATTCCTAAAGAGGTCTTATAAGTAGTGCGATATGCCCACAAAGCATCAACTAGTCATAGGGACCAATCTTTACGGTTTGGATTGACTGTTTTCTCTAAAATGTTCTTGATCTCCCTATTTGCCAACTCAGCTTGGCCACTAGTTTGTGGGTGATAGGGGGTACTGACCTTGTGAATTACACCATATTTTCTCATCAAAATCCCAACAAGTTTGTTATAAAAATGTTTTCCCCCATCACTAATCATAGCCCGAGGCATGCCAAAACGAGAGAAAATATTTTCTTTCAAGAATTTGACCACAACTCGATGGTCATTGGTTCGAGATGCAATGGCCTCCACCCATTTAGACACATAATCAACAGCTACAAGGATGAATTGGTAACCAAATGAATTTGGAAAAGGTCCCATGAAATCAATCCCCCAACAATCAAATATTTCCAAAACAAGGATGGGGTTAAGGGGCATCATAATACGCCTAGTGAGGCTACCTAGTCGTTGGCATCGGTCAGATGCAACACAGAAGGCATGAACATCTTTAAACATGGTGGGCCAATAAAAACCACACTACAAGATAGATTCTATGTGTACATAAAAGAGGGCTAATTCCTTTCAAGTCAGTAATTTTCCACCCAATTGCTTTCTTATGTTTTCTCACCACTCTTAAAAGTTTTTGTTCTTGCTCTATGCTAAGTTTTGATGAGATCACAATAGGATATGATTCATCTTCCCCTAGAAATGCATACTTAAGATCACTCAGTAAAGGCTTCCTTTCTAGTATATAAGGCTGGACAAGAGATGCCTCAACTTTTACATGGGGTGAAATCAAAGGCTCAAACGATGGGGTCCATTGACCTATTGACATAATAGGCATTGGATCTAGATAAGTCTCGAGTTCTCTTATTTCCTCAACATATTCCAAAGAATAAAATCTTTCATCATGAATTAAAGTTCTCTCCAATGGATCCTTGATCCACATTCTCTCAAAGTGTTCTTGACAAACTGTTTGGATCAAATCTACCTCTCTAATGTCCTCATGTTCCCCAATTTGTTTGGAGACATTGAATATGTTCATCTCCACAGTCATATTCCCAAAAGACAATTTCATCACCCCATTCCTACAGTTAATTAAGGCATTGGATGTAGCTAGGAAAGGTCTCCCTAAAATGACTGGGATGAGAGCATTAGAACCTTGAATTGGTGCGATGTCTAACACTACAAAATCAACAGGAAAGTAGAATTTATCTACTTGGACCAACACATCCTCAACGATACCCTTGGGAATCTTGATTGACCTTTCAGCTAATTGAAGGGTGATTCGAGTAGGCTTAATTTCTCCTAAACCTAATTGTTCGTAAACAGTGTAGGGTATTAAATTCACACTTGCTCCTAAATCCAACAAAGCTTGATATATCTTATGACTTCCAATAATGCATGAAATGGTAGGACAACTAGGATCTTTGTATTTGGGAGGGGTCTTAAACTGGATGATGGTACTAGCATGTTCAGTCAGAAAAGCTCTTTCTTTCACATTCAATCTCCTTTTGACTGTGCATAAATCCTTAAGAAACTTTGCATAAGATGGAACTTGTTTAATTGCATCAAGGAGTGGAATATTGACTTTCACTTGTTTGAACAATTCATAGATTTCTGAGTTCATAAGATCTTGTTTAGGTTTCCCTAACTTTTGTGGAAATGGTGCTCTAGGAACAAATTCTAAATCACTCACTTTGACTTTAATTTTTCTTGAATCATCTCCTTTCTCACTCATCTCTTTCTCATTTATCTCACCTTCTTTGTCACTCAAACTCTCATTTGTCACTTGTGTTTTGATTCCCTCTTCACTTTCCCTATATTTCTCCTTCACAATACCTTTAGGAATCCTAAAACCTATACCTTTGTCAACAATCTTTCCACTTCTAGGGTAGTGATGGCTTGGACTTGTTCATGGTTTGAAGGTTCACTAGGTGAGGATTCACTCATGTGTACCTGACCTCTTGGATTGGGCATTGGTTGAGCTGGGATTTTTCCCTTCTATTGAATGCTTAGTGATTGAGTCAACTTAGTTAGTTGACTTCGAATGTCATCTAAGGTCCTATTGGTCTGGTCTTGGAATTTGTAAGCTTGGTTGTTGATTCCTCCTTGCGTTTGCATGAATTGTTGAAGAGTATCCTCTAGGGATCTCTTATGAGGTGGTTGATATGTGTTATGTGTGGGAGCATGAAATGGTTGTGGTGGAGGTTGAAATGTTTGAGGTACTGAAGAGCCCTCATTTCTCCATCCAAAATTTGGGTGGTTTCTCCATCCAGGATTATAGGTCTCAGAGTAGGGATTGCCTACTTGGTTTGGAAATGGCTTTCTACCATTACTTGAATCAGAAGTTTGGCCATATAGCACTTCCATGAAGGCTAGAATGGTAGGACACTCAGTTGTCCTATGCCCTTTGCTCTCATAAACAACACAACTTTCCTCTTGTTCTTCACTCATGACATGCACTTTTTTAATCTCAAGACACTTTACTTTCCTAGCCAATGAGGCTAATCTAGCATTGAGGTCATCAGTCTCTTTCAATTGAAACTTCCCACTTGAATGAGAAATGGTGTTTCTAGACTCAACATGAACTGGGAGAGAAGTCTCCCATTGCTTTGTGTTTTTAGCCAATTGATCAAAAAAATCAAAGGCCTCACTTGGTTCTTTGTCATAAAACTCACCATTACACATGGTTGACACTAGCTTTTTAAAATCTATGGTAAGAGAGTCATAGAAGAAACTCACTAACCTCCACATCTCAAAACCATGGTG
Organism: Populus euphratica; assembly: GCF_000495115.2. Lineage (NCBI taxonomy): Eukaryota > Viridiplantae > Streptophyta > Magnoliopsida > Malpighiales > Salicaceae > Populus > Populus euphratica. The sequence continues at coordinate 27,533 of NW_011501857.1, read as the reverse complement.
GGGGCATGCATTTAACAAGTCTTTGAACCTTTCCCAAGCTTGGTGAAATGACTCATTTGGACTACAAGAAAAATTCATCATTTGACGTTGTAAGGCTGCTGTCCTATGAGTGGGGAAGTATTTTTTCAAAAATTCAGCTTGCATTTCTCTCTATGTACCTATAGACCTAGGACGCAGGGAGTTTAGCTAAAGCTTGGCCTTATCCTTTAGAGAGAATGGGAATAATTTCAGCCGAATAGTTTCTTCAGTGCATGTTCTATCAATAAAAGTATTACATACCTCTTCAAAGTCCTTAATGTGTATATATGGATTTTCAGAATCCATATCATGATATGTGGGAAGAAGTTAGATCATGCCTGGTTTTAAATTGAAAGCTTGTTGGTTCAGAGGCAAGATAATACACGAAGGTGTACTTTGTCTAGCTGGGTGAAGATACTCTCTAAGAGTTCGAAAATTAGGTTGATCATTGAATTGTGGAGGTCTATTACCTTGAACACTCCCTTCACCCTCTATATCTTCAACATTAGCCATGAATAAAAAATAATAATAATATAACAATTATATGAATATGAAAAGAAAGGAAAAAAGAAAAAGAAGATTGCAAATAAAAGTAAATGAAATGTAAAAGATAAAGTAATAGCTCAAAAATAAAAATACAACAAATTAGAAAATTCACACTTCAACTAATAAGCAATATTAACAATAATAAACATTAAAAGATAATTATAACAAGAATGAATAAAGATGCGGTAATACCAGCCAAGTACTTCAAACAATAAATATAAGAAAAATAATCACAATAAAACAAAAAAAAATAATAAACAAGAGGCGGTAATACCAGCCAAGTACAAAAAAAAAATAACAACAATACAACTAGATAAAATAAAATAAACAAGAGGCGGTAAAACCAGTCTTATAATATAAACAATAAATATTATAAAATAATTAGAATAAACATCAAAAGAAAAATGGTTGAACCAAACAAAAGCTAACAATTAGTAGTTCAACAGTCCAATATCCGAAAAGTTGAGGTCAAATTTTTTTTTAGGCGGTAAAACCAGCCACTTGATTATTTTTTTTTCAATTTTTTTTTTAGGCGGTAAAACTAGACAATTGATTTTTTTTATATGATTTTTTTTTAGTTTTCCAATAATCAAATCTAAATTTGTTACCTTTGCTTGCTAGCTCCCCCGCAACGGCGCCAAAATTGCTTAACCGCTTTTTATGATCGACTTATTTTAACTCGCAAGTGCACGAGTGTGCGATGTAGCAATTAACTCGGTGAGATCGAGGTCATATCCATAGAGAGCTAGATCTAGAAAATAAGCTAGGTAACAAAAAAAACTCAAGAGAAATTAAATTAATAATAACTTGGTTGAAAATAATTGATGGATTTGTTTTGAAAGATGAAAACGTGTAAATAGATTTTAAATGATAAATCTTGGTCCAAATCAATTTTAATGGTGATGTATTGGTGATTCCTTCAAGATATATAAGATAACTCAACCTAATATCAACGATGGTGATATTAGATCGCAAGATATTACAATGAAGTTTAAAAGGATAAAGATTGATTATGGCTTAAGAATGAACAAGTACTTTCATATTAAGTAAGACATTGAATCAAGCAATCTCTATACCAAAACTAAAGTTTGTGCATAAAAATTCAAGATTATAACATTACCTAAATGGTTTCTAAAATTTCTTTGCAATAATAAATCATTCATGAAGAAAATGAGAAGATAAACATTAAGATTCATTCATATATTAAAGAACTCACCTCAACCACCATCATCCTTGATTTGGATCCAAGAAAGAGATTAGCCAACCATGATTATATATAAGAACACTTTAATAAACATGAAATAACTTGAATTAAACTGAAATAATAAGTTTTACAAGTTAAAGAACCAAAATCTATAAAGAAGAACACAACACAATTTCAGTAAAAATTCGGACACAAATCTGATGCTAACTTTGGACAGCAATTTCGACCCCCTTATAAGCCTTTTCTCAAGATGTCTATTAGAGACCTATTTATAGGAAATTCTGTCAGCTTTCCAGATCATTAAATAACAACTCATTTGGACACCTGAGTCAAAAGTTATGGGCAAAACACCGAAAGGTGTTCTGAAACATCAAATCATGACAACTTTACAACCACTTTGGTGCACGTTTTTCTTCCTCATTTATGAGCTATCTCTTTTTTCTTTTTGACCCAAAATAATGTAAAAATGTCCCCTCCAGCTTTCCATCCATGTGCTTGCCTTCTTGGATCAATGGATTACCCAAAATAAATCAATTGTTGTTGTGTGGACATGTAAGATCATGGATTGTGTTTGGGCTGATTTGGGACTGATTTGGGGTTGAATTTAAGCATCAAATAAGTATACAAATATACCTATTATTTGGGCTAAGATTGACATTGAAACCTTGAGTGTTTAATGGTTAAAGTTTGCACACAACATAAGGCAAGTTTGGGCTTGAAATAGATCATATGATATTCTTTTCTAGAATTAGAATAGAATTGATTTTTGGGACAAATTTGGAGCACTTATTTGAACCAAGATTTGCTTCAATCTTCAACTAAATGTCTCTTCAATTCTTTGTTCTGAATTCCGACGTTGAATTTCCTGAATTAATTCATTTAAGCTCCAAAAACCTATCGAAACATTAAAAAAAACTTCATTACTAAAAAGCACATCAATTATTATAAAAAAAACCAAATAAAAACAATAAATACATATGTAAAATAAGAGACTTAATGACACTTTTGATGCACAATCACTTACCAAATCTTTCATGCAGTTGAATAAGTCCTAAAAAGGGTTATATATTCAAAGTGAAGGTATAAGAGTTATTGAAAAAGGGATAGATTTAGGAGAGTCTTATTGTTGTGGAGTTCCAACATTATAAAGGTGGTAGCTGATAGGTTTATAAAGATAATTGTGCCATCAATAAAATAACCATGGCATACAAGTTTTTAATTTTTTAGTTATATGACATATTTGATTAGTTATGCGAGGCACCAATCATTACAAAGATTAACTTGAGAAGTGATTACCATCATATTTGAATTCGACTAAGAGATGAGTGAAAGACTTTAAGATAAATAAGGGGTTGTATGAGTGGTTTGTTATGTCTTTTATGTTGTCTAATGCACCAAGCAGTTTTATGAGGATGATGAATAAGATTTTATATCTTTTTATAAATAAATTTATAGTGTTTTATTTTAATGATATCTTAATTTATAGTAGATTTGGTATTGGTTATATGGGACATTTGAGAAAGGTGTGTAATGTACTATTAAAAAAATAAATTATATATGATATCATGAAATGTAGTTTTATGAATGATAAGCTATTATTTTTAGGATTTATTGTTAGAGCAAATGATATACATATGGATAAGGAGAAGGTTCGAGCCATTAGATATGGGCTAGCCCATAAAACAATTAGTGGGGGTGATAGTTTTCATGGGTTAGCTACTTTTTATTGGTGATTCATCCAAAATCTCTATAATATTGTGGAACCCATTACCGAATGCATGAATAAAAGAGAAATTTTATTAAAAAGAAAAGACATAAAAAACTTTACAAAAGCAAAGAAAATTAAGGAATGCTCTAGTTTTAGAACTTTCATATTTTGATGAACTATTTGAGGTAGAATGTGATGCTTGTAGTGTCAGGATCGATGGAGTTTTGTCCTAGAAAAAATAATTATAATATTTTTTAGTGAGAAGTTGAGTGATGATTGGTTAAAGTGTTCCATATACGATAAAGAGTTATATATTAAACAATTAAAAAGTGAGAGTATTATTTGATTGGTAAGGAGTATGTGTTGTATTATGACCATGAGACACTGAAATGTATACGTAATTAATGGAGAATACATAATGACATGCATGCAAGATGGTTCACTTACCTATAATGTTTTTCAATTAGAATTGTGTATAACACTGTAGTTTATAATAAAGTTGTTGATGTTTTGAGTAGAAAAGCAACCTTGTTGATTACTCTAAGAGGAGAGATCATTGGATTTGATTATTTAAAAGAGTTGTATAAGCATGATGAGGATTTCAGTGAGGTGAAAGAAGTGTCAAAATCTTCTTGATGATGACTTTCACATTTATAATGAGATTTTTATAAAAAGTTTTCAACTTTGCATTTCTCAGTCTTCATTGCAAGAGAAGGTGATTTATGATTTGCAAGAAGGAGGTTTGGTTGGTCATTTAGGGAGATAAAAAATTATTGATGTTGTTATTGACTAGTATTAATGGCCTTACTTGAAATAGAATATTGGTAAGTTTATGAAAAAAAAAACATCATTTTTATCAAAATACCAAAAGACAAGTATAGTATATAGGTCTATATATGACTTTGTCTATTCCTGAAAACATATAGAAGGACTTGTCTATGGATTCTATACTTGGATTACCTTGTAGACAATGAGGGACGAAATATGTATTTATTGTAGTTGATAGGTTCTTAAAGATGACACATTTTATTGCCTATAAAAAATGAATGATGCATCTACTATTTCTCAACTTTTCTTTTGAGAGGTGGTTTGTTTATATGAGGTACCAAAAACCATTACTTTTGACACGACCAAAAGATTATTATCTTCTTCCAATTACAAGAGTGTTGAAGTAATAAATAACCCGGTAAAACCGGGGTTGAACCACAAGGAGGTTAATTGTATAAATTATAAACAACAATAATACAACAACAACAATAATAAGAGAAGGAAAAGGAGGAGTACAAATAATAATAATAAAAAGAATAATAATAATAAAGAAAAAAAAGAAGAAGAAGTTGATGAGAACTTTGAGATGGAAGATTAATATAAGGATCAAACAATGATAAAAATAAATGTCAAGGTTAGAGGATCCATTAATGTTATTTCAAACAAGTATAGCATAAACTCTTTTTATTAGTCAATTAGAAACCACACACAAAGGAGATTCCAATCAGATTATAAATGATTAACATGATTACATTAATTATCTTATTAGAATAATGTTAATACTTGTATGTTGTCAAGCATTCCTGATTATAACTTATGTTAACAACAGATCAAGTTTCTTTTACACACCATACGGTTGAGCTATGAAAGTGCCAAGTATTTGCTATACCAAGTGTTATATAATATAAATCTAGATTAATCATCTAACAAGCAAAGTATTAAGAGTGAACAAGATAACAAATATAAAACATGTTAGTATCAAACATTAAAGTCCATGTTAAGTTTACACTATATTTATTTTTACACCATTAGTGTAACCTTTTCACTTTGACGTAATAAACTTAGCTAAACATAATGAAAGAGAGAAATATAAATAAATGATTAGTATTTAAAAGTGCATTTTTATCAAGGTTTTATATCATCATTTTGCACTTGAAGTTTCAATAACTCCTTAACTAAATCATGTTTTATAATAATGAATCTAATAATATAAGATACCTTTAATTTATGGTAAATGTTCATTTTAAATGCAGGCCTATCACATAAATGAAAGGATTGATTGATGAATTTAAGAACTCAAATTGAAAGGATAAAGAGATGGCCAAACTTCGAAAAGAGATGTCGGTGCAATCCAAACCAGAACACTGTTTGGTAATTGGGTCATATCTAGAGCTATAGATCTCAGATTTAGGTCTACTTTATATGTATGGAAAGGTAAGACATAGGCCTACAACTTTCATATGGAGCCCAAGATCTAAAAAGGCCATTTTCAAGTCCAAATTGTAGCAACAACAAAGAAGCCCGAATCTGTCCTCCAACCCGAGCACTGTTTAGTATTTTGGCCATATCTGGAGTTCTAAACGTTGAAATAAGCTGAAGTTTTTACACAAGAAAGCTGAGACAATTTCCTACAACTTTCATTTTCTAAGTGGCTCTAATTTTGATGTTATCAATGATGTTTTGGGCAGACAAGAGAAGATAAGGATTGTCACCAAGTCAAGAGTTGGTCACCCACTCATCAATTAGTCATCAAATCAATAGTTCCCAATTTTGGCCTATAAAAGGAGGCATTTGCCATGTATTTAGGCATCTTGGTCTCCAGATCAAGATCATGCTTTTGCTTTCTCTCTTTGTATTTTTTTGTATTCCTTATGTTTTGCTTTCATTAATATCAAGTTTATGCCTTTCATTTCCTTTCATTTACTTAGTTAACTTTTATCTTGTTTATGTTCTTGTTTTGTTTATTTATTTTTCTTTCTTTCATTATGTCTAGCTAAGCTTATTATGTCAAGGTGAAAAGGTTACACTAATGGTGTAAGAATAAGTATAGTGTAAACTTAATATGGACTTTAATGTTTGACACTAACATGTTTTGTATTTGTTATCTTGTTCACTCTTTAATGCTTTGCTTGTTAAATGACTAATCTTGATTTATGTTGTATAACACTTGGTACAACAAATGCTTGGCACTTTCATAGCCCATAATGTATGGTATAACCGACACCTGAGCTATGAAAGGAACTTGATTTGTTGTTAACATAAGTTATAATCATGAATGCTTGACGAGATTTACAAGTACTAGCCTTAATCGAATAAGATGACTAATGTAATCATGTTAACAATCTATAATCTGATTGGAACCTCCTTTGTGTGTGGTTTCCAATTGAATAATAAGAGTTTATACTATACTTGTTTGACATACCATTAGTGGAACCTCTAACCTTGACATTTGTTATTCTTATTGTTTAATCCTTACATTAATTTTCCATGTCCAAGTTCTCATCATCTTCTTCTTCTTTTTTTTTTTTTTATTATAGTTATTATTGTTATTGTCATTGTTGTTATTATTGTTATTACTATTATTATTATTGTTGTTATAATTATTATTATTGTTGTTGTACTATTATAGTTTATAATTTGTACAATTAACCTCCCTGTGGTTCGACCCCGGTCTTGCCGGGTTATTTATTACTTCGACACTCTTGCACTTGGGAGAAGACATCAATCTTTTAGTCGTGTCACACACACATTGAAAACCATCAATTTAAGCATATAATCCTTCAACAAATCCCAGCAGAACACACACATTGAAACTATCAATTTCAGCACATAATCCTTCAACAAATCCCAGCAAAACACACACATTAAAACCATCAATTTCAGCACATAATCCTTCAATAAATCTCAGCAGAACACACACATTGAAAACCATCAATTACAACATATATCTTTCAATAATTCCAGTAGAACACACACATTGAAACTATCAATTTCAGCACATAATCTTTTAACAAATCCCAGCAGAACACACACATGGATGCCGGCCAACCCTATAGTTAAAGCTGACCCTCTACCATGATTTGTTGTTTCCAGTTTATTCCTTTTTCTTTGTTAGATGTTTTGAAATTGGCCTCATTTCATTTCTGTTTCCTTGTCCTTTTAGTTAATTTCAGTTTCCTTCACAGCTAGCTTAGGTCTTAGGTCAATTTTCTTAGGGTTTTCTTCTTCATTTCCGGTTCTAGATTCTAAGAAGAAGAGGAAGGGAGTTTCATGACCCCTACCTTTCAAATCTAGCTAAGTTTAAGGAAGGTTTGACAATATTCTTTCTCCTCTCCTACTGGTTCTCCTCTTTCTTCTTCCTCTCACATTTTCCGGCCCCTTTTTCCTTTCCCTCTAGGTAGTTGTTTGATCTTCTCTCAAGGTCTCCTCTCTTTCCCTCACACGTTCACAAGACACTTTCTATTGGTTTGGTTTAGGTTTCTATTGGGAAGGAGAAAGGGAAGAGCTACATGCAGCTGGACATACAGCTGCAGTAGACAACTTTGGGAAGAGCAAGGGTCACCTTATCTCTCCTCTTTATATTTATACTCCCTATTAAATGAGGTGGGGTGTTTGGGGTTGGTTTAGATGTGTTCTTATCCTTGTTTTGGTCTATCCAAAACCGGTTTTACCCCTCCCTCCCAGCTTCTTAAGATAATTTAAAAATAACAACGTCGTTGCCGATTCAGGAAATGACCCAATTAAAACCAAACCTCCACATGAAAGTTGTAGGCCTATGTCTTAACTTTCCATCTATATAAATTAAATCTAAATATGAGGTTTACAGCACCATATATGACCCAATTACCGAACAGTGTTTAAGTTTAGACTCCACCAGCATCTCTTTTCTAAGTTTGGCAATCTTATAATTACTTTTTATTAATCCTTTCATTTATATGATAGACCTTTAATTAAGATAAACATTTACCACAAATTAAAGGTATCTTATATTATTAGATATGTTATTATAAAACATGCTTAGTTAAGGAGTTGTTGATACTTCAAGTGCAAAATGATGATATAAAACCTTAATAAAAATACACTTTTAAGTACTAATCACCCCCCCAACCAGCTTATTACTAGTCCCTAGTAATCAAAGCGTTAAAATAGAAAAAAAGTTTGTGAATTCCATAAAGCAAGGTATTCATCATTTAACTTCCATTATTCTATCTAGATAAACAAACTCTCATTAAAGTTATATGTCTGCTCAATACCGC
>NW_011501857.1:16439-19010 GCF_000495115.2 Populus euphratica | reverse complement strand
ATATATATATATATATCTGCTCAATACCTCTTAACAAGATATTAATAAGCCTTTCTTTTGTGTTTAATATATCAACACCTAGTTATGGGGCTTTTCTTGAAAGAAAACAATTTTTGTTATGATGTTTAAGGTTAACTTCCTTGTATGAAGATTAATGTTATTGTATTTCTTTTTTTTTTCTTTTTTTTAATATATATGCATCTTTAACCCCTGTAACGAGCTTTCAGCTATTGACTCCCAAACCAGTTGGTCTTAGGGTATTAGATGTTGAGACACCCCTACGAGTTTAGTAACTCACGTTGCAGATACTAATACATAGATAGTGCAATATTTGATTCCCTTAAGCTTTTCTCCTCAACTTGTGTAACAAGCGTTGGGCTAATAGCTCCCAAGTCAATTGACTTTAGGGTATTAGGTGTTAAAACACCCCTTCGAGCTTAATTGCTTATGTTAGAGAGGTTACGAAACCAAACTTATCTATATTATTATTATTATTTTGCTCTTGTTTTTGTTTTTATTTTTATTTTTTACAAATTATATACTACCCATTTTCCTTAGTTGTTACTTTTAACAAAAGAACATAAATAATGTAATAATTCAATATGCAACCCAGAATCACATGTTAAAGTGTGTGTGTGAAAATTAAGGTTTAAGAATACATGTTAAATGAATATATAAGTAGAATTAAGTGATAACAATGCGAGAGTTTGTACACCTGAATATTTCAAGAAGTATTATGATAGACCTTGTTAAGAATGGTTACTAAGATGCATCTCAAGAGTCACTTTAACAAGAAAGCTCCTTTACTCTACCATCCTAGTAACAATAGTTTTGCACATGTTTTATGAAATAGAAAATATGGTTAATTAATTTTTTTTGTTTTTCAACTACTACTCTCCTCCCCCAACCAAAACGAGACATTGTTTTAAATGAAGATAGAGTATAGAAGACATTACCTGAAATAACAAACACTGAAAAACCTGAAACACATATAAATAAATATAAGAAACAACAAAATACAATAATAAAATCAAAAGACATAAAGATTCACAAATGAAGGCTTCAATCGAATCTAAGCTTTTTATAGCTTTCTTTAGATTACCAATTTATACGACTCATGAAGGGATCAATTACAAGAATGAAAGATTGTAGTTGGTCAATCAATTGTTCAGCATTAGCAGCAGAGATTATGATTTGTCGTGCCAAAGATGTTAGAAATTCCTGTTCCACAACATGCTTTGAAATAAATCCTGATTTTTGATAATTTTCACAAGCTTTACAAAATGCATGTGAGTCCTAGAACATGATGAGCTAATAAAATCTATTTTGAAAATTTTTTGCAATTGTCTTTTTTTGACAAGAAATAACTCCCACATGCTTCAGAATGACAGTTTAATGACACTATTTACCTCATTATCAGGAAAGAATCTTTGAAATATTTGATCAAAACAATATTTGAATAAGTAATGGTCATCCCAATAAAAGTTTTACACGTCGCTAAAAAACTTTCTTTTATCTTCGGTACTTCAGTGAGCTGGCAAAAATCATGAAGCAAGAAAATTGATATTTTTAGCAAACCAAGGCATTGAACTAAGAGAAAGTAAGGATTTGTTAGGAAAGCAATCATCGATTGATATGATGTCGAATGTTGAATCTGTTGTCACTCTTGATAAAAGATCCGCATTAATATTTTTGGTGCCTTTTTCATCAGTGATTTCTTTTTAAAATTAATAAAAAAAAAACATTTTTAATTAACAAAATTGACCTGGGGAATATGTTCTTATATACAGCTAATTAATAAATTATTAGCGGGCTCCACGATCTAAGTGCTTGGGGACCTTCTACATGGAGAAAGACACCAATTTCTCTTATAAATCTAAAAAATGGACGGTCATGATTTAGATCAAAGAAAACTCTCACCAGGATGGCCCACGATAAATGTCTTCACACCGTAAAACAAAATCTACCATACAATTTCTCGATATTTTTGTAATTTTAGGTACTAGTCCCTCAAATACCTATAAATTGACAGCTAAGGAGACCTATAATCTCTCGTTCCCTCTCTCTGTCTTTAATGGAATAAGGACCAAACTCATCTTCTCTGGTACGCTCATTTTTACTTTATATCAAGTAAGACTTTTTCAATTTTATGTTTCCCAATAAAGCAATAAATTATAGGACAACCAGGGTCTTTATATTTTAAAGCATTATTGTTCTGAAGAATGACACTTGTTCGGCTAAAAAGGCTTTTCTTTTCACATTCAGTTTTCTTTTCACAATGTACAGATCTTTTAAAAATTTAGCATTGAAAGAAACTTGTTTAATGACATCCAACAAAGGTATATCGATCCTTACCCGTTTGAAAGTTTCAAAGATTTTAGAGTTGTGATTGACTTCTTTTTTTTTTGTCATGGCGTGAGGTAATAGAAGTATTGGTGGAGAATCATTCTTTTCTTTATAATTTTCAAATGCAACCCTTCCTTAACCTTAGAGATTGACTCATTATCTTTCTCATAAGGTTCAAGAGTGGGTTTTTCAATAACCTTACCACTGCGAAGAGTAGTGACTGAT
>NW_011501857.1:14843-16388 GCF_000495115.2 Populus euphratica | reverse complement strand
ATGTCAATTTTGCAATAGTATCTTTAAAATCAATCATGCTTTGAGCAAATTGAGTATTAATTGTCTCTTTCTTTTTAATGAATGCATGCAATGTTTTTTTTAGATTTCTTCTAAGAGGTGGAGCATAAGGAGGTGTATATCCATGAGAATTTTAGAAATTATGGTGTGCTTGAAATAATAGTTTTGAAGTTTATGCATCGCTCTTCCAACTAAAATTTAGGTGATTTCTCCAACCATGGTTGTATGTTTGCGAGTCTAGATTATGATTATTGGCCCTTTGAAAACTGTTTAAAGCATGGGCTTGTTCATGGAGACATTCCTTAAAAGAAGGCAAGGTTGGACAGTTACTGGTTGAGTGTTCATTTGTTTCACAGATTTGACACACAATGTTTTCAATAGATTTTAATTGACCACTCTTTTTCAATTCTAGTGCCTCGACTTTTCTAGCTAAAGATGCAAACTTGGCTTGAAGGTCATGATCTTCCCTAAGGTTGTACATACCTCCACTAGATGTATGAGGTTGAGTTTTACTCGGTGCCTCATAAGTACCTGCGGTGTCCCAATTTTGAGCATTTTCAGCTAACAAGTCTAAGTACTCCATTGCTTCATCAGGGTCTTTATCTTCAAAAGTTCCATTGCACATCAATTCTACCATTTGTCTATCTTTAGGTGTTAACCCTTCATAAAATTGTGAAACCAATCTCCATGTTTCAAAACCATGATGAGGGCAAGTATTAAGCAGGTCGCAATACCTATCCTAAAATTGGTAAAATATTTCTCCTAGTTTTTGAGTGAAAGTGGTGATTTGTCTTTTGAAAGAGTTTGTTCTATGAGAAGGGAAAAACTTCTTTAAAAACTATTGTTGCATTTCATCCCAAGCATAAATGGATCATGGTTTCAAATTTTATAGCCATGTTATCGTTTTATCTTTTAATGAAAAAGGAAAAAGATTTAATTTGATGATGTTCATGCTATAATTTGAGTTATTATAGGTGTTACAAACCTCCTCAAATTCCCTTAAATGCAAGTATGAATTTTGCAAATCTAAGCCTTGAAAAGAAAGTAAAAGTTGAACAATGCTCGACTTAAAAATAAAATGAGATGCATCGGGGGGGAACTTTACATGTTGGTGCACTTGTTCTTGTGGGGTTTATGTGGTTTCTAAATGTTCTAACATGATTATTCTCATTAGTTTAATTATGAAGTGACTGGTTATCTTCTTCGATCATATTTTCCAAAAACGATAAGGATACCCTACAAAGTCTACCACTTAATGTACATGACCACACTCTCATGCACGAGTAAGAATAGAATAAAAGGAAGAAGAAAACAAAAGAAGAAGAATCAAAACAAAAGAAATAAAGTTAGATAAAAGAAAAGTGAAAACAGAAAATAAAAAAAAAACTATAATTTGTACAAGAATTTACCTCCTTGGTAACGACACAAAAAACTTGACACGACCAAAAGATTGATGTCTTCTTCCAAGTGCAGGAGTGTCGAAGTAATAAATAACCCGGCAAGACCGGGGTCGAACCACAGGGAGGT
>NW_011501857.1:11831-14446 GCF_000495115.2 Populus euphratica | reverse complement strand
ATTCGGGCTTTTTTGTTGTTGCTACAATTTGGACTTGAAAACAGCTTTATTAAAACTAGACCTGAAAGTTGGAGGCCTATGTCTTACATTTCCATCCACATAAAATAAACCTAAATCTAAGATTTATAGTGCCATATATGACCTAATTACCGAATAGTGTTCTAGTTTGGACTCCACCAGCATTTCTTTTCTAAGTTTGGCCATCTCTTTGTCCTTTCAATTTCAATATTTCAACTCATCAATCAATCCTTTCATTTATGTGATAGGCCTATATTTAAGATGAATATTTACCATAAATTAAAGGTATCTTATATTATTAGATATGTTATTATAAAACATACTTTAGTTAAGGAGTTATTGATACTTCAAGTGCAAAATGATGATATAAAACCTTGATAAAAATGCACTTTTAAGTACTATTCAGAGAGAAACATAAATAAATAGGATTATAATTCAAGATATAAGCTGAATACTGAATAGTGTCTAGGATACAGGACATATTCGAACTTCTATATTGTTGCTAAGATTTGGACTTCCAAATAGTAGAATTGAGTCTTAACTTTTCATCCATATAAAGTGGACCTAAATCTGAAATCTACAACTCCATATGACATAATTACCAAATAGTGTTCGAGTTCGAACTGCACCACCATCTCTTTTCTAAGTTTGGCCCTCTCTTTGTCCTTTCAATTTCAATACTTCAACCTATCAATCAATCCTTTTATTTATGTGATAGGCCTGCATTTATGATGAACATTTACCATAAATTAAAGGTACCTTTTGGTATCAGACTTGTTATTATAAAACATACTTTAGTTAAGAAGTTATTGATATTTCAAGTACAAAATAATGATATAAAACCTTGATAAAAATGCACTTTTAAGTACTAATAATTCTTTCTCCTTAAAATGATTTATTATCAACTCATTATCTACATCAAATTAAAGATATATAAAAAAATGTTAAATATAGCATTAATACCATACTCACCGAGTATATCAACTTTGTAGGCATTGCTATTAATCCTCAAACCCAACTTCAAACGCATGGTTCTTTTTTATTTTAATGAATTAGAAAACATGTTATATATCAATGGAAGGATATGAATGTCAACTTTACAATGAAATAGGAACTAATTTAAAATAAATATAGATATAATTATGAAGAAAGTAGTAGTGAAATGTTAAAATTAGCTAATTCAATTTTTAATAAACTAATTTGAATTAGACATGGGCTAAATTCAATTTTAATTATGTTTAAGAATTAATTTGGGTATAATTGAAGAATTTAATTAGGTGCAAGGACTTAAATATACTTTAAGTAGGTCAAATTAATTTTATTGGTGGAAAATTAAGTTTGGGAGTTCAATTTCAGGTTAATTGAGAAGATTAGATTTTTAGAGGACTCAATTTAATTTTTCCAAAATCAACTAGTTCAAATCAAGTGTCAAATCACAAGAAAATCAAAGTTTATAGGTCAATAAAGGACTAATTGATGAAATTCTCAACCAATTACTATTTTATAAAAGGCACTGAATTATGGGGACTCAATTAATTAAAATCAGAGTGAAATAAACAAGAGAACCTTAGTAATAATTAGATAAATAAACAATACAACTTCCTTTAGAAAGAGAGTATTAAAGGTAATATTATTTGAGCTATACACAACCATTCCCCCTATATAGACTCTATGACTAGTTAGGATTTTTAATAACCAGAACACTAGGTGGCAATTACAAACCTTTAAACCATAAAAGGACAAGAATTTTTTGTTTTTTCTACACCTAAATTTAATCTAAAAGGATGATCACCACAACATTGTACATGTATGACATTGTTACTCACTACCAACCATCAAGGGAAAGTGAGCCTATTTTTCATTTAGGCCATCTTCCTTTTCTTTTCTCATCAATTAACATCACCTTGTATCTCACTATTGTTATTACACATGTTAAAATTATGGTAAACACATGGCTATTTTGTTTAGTTCATAAACATGGGGTTTAGATGGAAAAAAAAATCATATCATGAAAAATGGAGATGACTTGCTGATTTGATGTTGGCGGTAAGAAAAGTGGTTGTCGTAGAGGTTTTGGATTGATAATGGTTTGAAGAATGTGTTTGGTCAATAAATAGATATTATCTTTGCTCTGGTCAAGTAGTAGGGCATGTGCTTAGAGAAATCGAGTTGGTGATTGAGGTGTTTATGGCTATTCAATAAAGGCTTTATGGGTTATGGTGTAATTGAATTTCAATAGTGATATATGGAATTGTTGGTTGTTTATGGGTGAGATAAAAGGCTCAAATAAAAACATCAGTTTTAGAAATGGTGTGTCATTCAAATAAGGCTTGGATGGTGGCTTATTGGGGTTTAGATAGTTGGATTCTAAAGGTTTTACATGGTTTGAGAAGTTGACTAGCTAAGGTTTTAGATAGGTTGATGAAGAAGAGCAATGTTTGTGTTTGTAGATAAAAGGTGGAAATTAGGCTAGTTCAGGGTTTCAAGAGATGGCTAGTCTAGGGAGTTTGTGTTTATGGATGAAAGATGGTGGCTATGCTAATTTGGGGTTTTAGGTTGTTGCTAGTGTCTAGGTTAGTTAAGTTTAGTTGGGGGTG
>NW_011501857.1:0-11618 GCF_000495115.2 Populus euphratica | reverse complement strand
GGGGGGGGGGTTTGTGTGGCTAGATTTGGGCTAAAGGGGAAGAGAAGATAGAGATTGAGTTTGATTTCGAAGGATGATTTTATTTAATGTTATTATTATTATTTATATTTTTCTTATGATGGAGAGATGTAAGGTCTTTTTTCATATATATAAATATATAGAAGAGAGGGTTTTATTATATTTTAGATAAATATTTTTTTTTCATAAAATTGGGAGCCCCTTGAATATGGAAAGGAAAGAGTTATACATAAAAGTCTAGAGCAAACTTAACCATGTAGATTTTAGTAAAGAATCCTAATGTAAGATTAGGATATGAAAAACTATAACAAGGATATTAATAAATTGGATAACATGATATTAACACTCATATTTTATTTCTCTTTTTTCCCTATTTTCAAATTCTTTCACTCTTTATTCTATCTCATCATTTTTAATTTTTTTTCTATTTTTTTATTACGCTCAATTTTATTTTTATTTTTTTACTTTTTTTCTTGCATACTTAAAACCAAAATAAAAAATTCAAAAATATTAAAATATAAAATACAAAAAAAAATGAGAAATTTTACAGGAAATGCTATTTTAGATTTTATTTTTTTAAGAATGTTTGAAAAGTTGGGGGTTAAAACGAGTTATAACATGATTATTTTAAAATCTATCTTTTTATTAGATATTCTCATACAAACTAGTAAAAATACCTTCACATGAGAAACTTATACCTAACATAATTTATTAAAAAAATAAAAGTATTATAAATTCTAATACCACATTACAATTCATGCTCTTAAAATTTCATTTATTTTTATTAAGGTGGGGCTTTGAGTTTCTCAAGTAAGGGTCTTTTTATAAGTTTGTATATAAAAATGTACTAGAATGATATATTGAATAATTATTTTAAATATAAAGATAGATAGATTAAGAGTGATTAAACTAATATGAAGCTTGTAAAATATAACGATAAAAATCAATTACCTCTGTTTTTAAAAAACATTACTACTTTGCTCAAAATTCTATTTGAGTAATTATAATCATCAACATAGTCAGGTATATTCATGAATTAACTTAACTATGGGTATAACTACCTATGTTTGGATAATGTGAATGTCAATTTTGGTAAATTAATATTATATTATGTTAGACATTAATATAAATTATATCTTAATGTCTTACTTAATAGTTTAATTTTTTAGGTTGAGGTTGTTTTGTGACATGACATTAGAGCCTTGTTGACCAGGTAATCACAAGTTAGAATCTCAATACCTGTATTTCATTTGGCAAAATTAAACACAAGACAATGGTGAACATGTGCAAGTATCAAGCCTAAAGAGCTTTTACTTGAAAGGATATATTACAAAATAATATAAATCATATATTGGGATTTCATATAACAACTTAAACTTTTGAGTTGAGATTTAAAAAGTGAATTGAATTTGGGTAATGAAATAAACAATAAAAATAGGGAAAATATCTTTTGCTTCTTCTTTTTCTTTGAGGTTCGAGCAAAAATAAAAAGACAAGGAAAGAAAAGGTGACTAAAGTGACTCTAACGAGTAGGAAAGAACAAATACATTAGTAGTAATATAAAGCATAAAAGTAAGGTACCACCTTAGCGAGCTTCAAGGAATGAATGTGATTTTTTTTTTCTTTGAGGTTAAAATCCTTTTTCTTTAAATTGTTGAGGCTAAAATCTAAACAAACTACTTTTTTTTTAAACTAAAATAAAATCTAAACAAAACTTTTCAACCAAATGTTTTTTTTGTTTTTTTAGAAAAATAAAATAAAAAATTATAGATCCTCGGTTAAAATTTTTATGGTATAAGTAACTTATTAATAAATTATTAGTAAATTAAACATGGTGATAAAAAGGGTTACTAGAAACACTAAAACTAGTTAATATTGAATTATTAGAAATAAATTTTTTTGAACTAAGACATTTTGATGCAGAGGTGGCAGGGCACTAGATGAGGAAGGTGTAGAGGATA
Source organism: Populus euphratica (assembly GCF_000495115.2). Taxonomy (NCBI): domain Eukaryota; kingdom Viridiplantae; phylum Streptophyta; class Magnoliopsida; order Malpighiales; family Salicaceae; genus Populus; species Populus euphratica. The sequence continues at coordinate 9,639 of NW_011501857.1, read as the reverse complement.
ATTAATCAGATATCAATACTAGAGAAGCTGCGAGTTAATTATGTGACCCATCTACTTTTAGAGAGTGCTCACACATGGTGGGAGATGGTTAGAGAAAGGATATGTAGGGCGGTCTTGACTTAAAGGGACTTTAGAGAGGAGTTTTAGGAGAGATATTATTCATAATAACATAACAAGGAACATATATTTTTAGCTCTAAGGTAAGGAGACATAACTGTATTAGAGTATAAAAGGAGGTTGCATGATTTATCTATCTTTGCCTCTACATACGTCCCTATTGAGTGATATGAAATAGAGAGGTTGGGACATGGATTCTGGTAGGATTTGAATATAGTATTAATAGTGATGCTATTTTAGAAAGCCCAAGAGTTAGTACAAACTATAGTGGCTATAGAAAGAGTAATTAGGGATTATAAAAAAGAAGAGGTTGACTAGGTATAGTTAGCAGGATTGAAGAGGAAGGGTTTTTTCTTTTCCATATATAGACATCCCTTCCTAAAGAAGGAGAAATGTGGAAAGTTTGCTAGTAAGGTTATGAAGAGGGGGAAGTTTTACCTAAGGAAAACGTTTAAAAGAATTCATGCAAGTCAGCGATGGAGGACCCTCTAGAGGTTAGGCTTGTCAAGTGGTGACTGATACAAAAGGCTCTACCAAACAAAAAAGACCCAAGTATCCATTATGTTCCAAGTACAATTAGAGGCACCGTAAGATTGTTGAGTTACCCTAGGGAAATGTTATATTTTTAGAGATAAAGGGTATAGATGGAAAGATTATTAGTATCTTAGGAGAGGATGTTACTACATGGAGAGACAAGCTATGGAAGAAAACATTTCTTTGTAAGGCAGCTAAGGATTATTAGGGACAAAGAACTACTACTTAGAGTTAACAATAGTTAGTTATAATTGACATCCTTGTGAGACCTACATAGTTTGGAGTGACTGCCAATAGAGGCAGACCCAGGTTTTAGGAGGATAAGACCTAGAGAAGGTTATATCATATGAGGATATAAAAACTGCATCACTTGTTATGCAAGTATATTACTGTTAAAAACTATACAAGTATATGTTTTATTTCATCACAGGGCAAGTCATTCCTTTATATCATGTAAAATTACAAATAGACTATATAATGCCTAATAAGTTAGATGCAAGAGTAATAATTAGTACACATCTAGAGAGAATATAGGTATTAATAATGTATATAGAGGGGTTAGATTGTTTATTGAGGATTAAGAGTTAAGGGTAGATATAATGTTGTTGAAATTGGATGATTTCGATCTTATCTTGGCTATAGATTAGTTGAGTCTATACCAAATACAAATGGATTATTTCACCAAAATACTAACTATCATAAGGACATATGGTGAAAGAATAATTTTTAGAGAGGAGAGGAAGGTGATATCTAGTTGTTTGATTTCAATCATGACAACTAGGAAACTAATGAGGAAAGGATGTCCTGCTTACTTGGCATATGTTAGAGAAATGGGAAAGGGTAAAATGGAGCTAACTAGTATTCCACTAGTGTGGAAATTTCTAGATGTATTTCTTGAAGAATTTCCAAGGTTGCCCCTGGTTAGAAAGATTGAAGTGTCAATCGAGGTATTACTAAGGAACACTCCAATAACAAAGGCTCCATATAGAATACCGCTCACTAAATTAGCCAAATTGAAGATTCAACTTCATGAGTTACCAGATAAAGGTTTTATCTAACCTAGTAAGTCATATTGGGGATCCTCGGTATATTTTGTAAAGAAAAAGGATGGCAACCTTAGATTGTGTGTTAATTATTGATAGTTAAATAGGGTGACAATAAAGAATAAATATCTCATTCTATGAATAAATGATTTGTTTGATCAATTAAAAAGGGCAAGGATATTTCCAAGATAGGTTTGAGTTCTAGGTACCATTAATTGAGAATTAAGGAATAAGACATGTAGAAGATGACTTTTAGACTTCATTATGGGCATTGTGAGTTTTGAGTGATGCCTTTTAGGTTGACCAACACCTTAGAAGAGTTTATGGATCTGATGAACCAAATCTTCTAACTATTTTTAGTTCAGTATATGTTCAAGTTTTTATATGGAATATAAGCAACACTTAAAAAAAGTGTTGTAGAGTTTAATAGAGAACTAGATATATGTCAAGTTAGATAAGTGTGAGTTTTGGTTAAAGGAAGTAGTGTTCTTAGAGCATGTCATCTTAGTTACGGGTATATTTGTGAATCCAAGAAAAGTGAAAGCTATTTTGAAAGGAGAAAAGCTTGTTAGTGTAATAAAGATCTATAGTTTATTGGATTTAGTAGGGTATCATAAGAGATTTATAAAGAGGTTCTCTACAATAGCATCTCTTTTAACTTGGATAACTCATAAAAAAAGTCAAATTTGAGTGGTTAAAAACATATGAGGGATGTTTTCATAAGTTGAATAGAAGACTTACCCCTTTCCTAAAATTAACTCTTTCCTTTGGGATTGAAAGGTTGGTGTATAGTGATGTTATCAAGAAGGGTTTCGGTTGTGTATTCATGCAAAATGGAAGGATATTAGTACTTAAAAATATATTTTTATTAAGGTTTTATATTATCATTTTGCACTTAAAGTATCAATAACTCCTTAACTAAATCATTTTTTATAATAACATATCTAATAATATAAGATACCTTTAATTTATGGTAAATGTTCATCTTAAATACAGGCTTATCACATAAATAAAAGGATTGATTGATGAGTTTAAGTACTAACATGACCAAAAAATTGATGTCTTCTCTTAAGTGCAGGAGTGTTAAAATAGTAAATAACCCGGCAAGACTAGGGTCGAATCATAGGGAGGTTAATTGTATAAGTTATAAATAATAATAACATAACAACAACAAATCCATAATAATAACAATAATAATACTAAATAGTAATACTACTACTACTAATAGTAATAATATTAATAATAATAAAAGAAGAAGAAGAAGAAGAAGAAGAAGATGATGATGATGATGATAATGATGAGAGCTTTGAGATGAAAGATTAATGTAAAGATTAAATAATGATAACAACAAATGTCAAGGCTAGAGGATCCACTAATAGTATGTCAAACAAGTATAATATAAACTCTTCTTATTCAATTGGAAACTACACACAAAGGAGGTTCCAATCAGATTATAAATTGTTAACATGATTACATTAATTATTTTATTCGATTAAAGCTAATACTTGTAAATGTTGTCAGGCATTCATGATTATAACTTATGTTAACAATAAATCAAGTTCCTTTCATAGCTTAGGTGTCGGTTATACCATATAGTATGGGCTATGAAAGTGCCAAGTATTTGTTGTACCAAGTGTTATACAACATAAATCTAGATTAGTCATTTAACAAGCAAAGTATTAAAGAGTGAACAAGATAACAAATACAAAACATGTTAGTATCAAACATTAAAGTCCATGTTAGGTTTACACTATACTTATTCTTACACCATTAGTATAAACTTTTCACCTTGACATAATGAACTTAGTTAAACATAATAAAAGAGAGAAACATAAATAAAGAAGATAATAATATAAATAAGATAAAAGTTAACTAAGTAAAGGAAAGGAAATGAAAGGCATAAACAAGATATTAATGAAAATAAAACTTAAAAATACAAAGAGAGAAAGCAAGAGCATGGTCTTGATCTGGATACCAAGATGTCTAAATGCATGGCAAATTCCTCCTTTTATAGGTCAAATTTAAGAACTATTGATTTGATGACTAATTGATGAGTGGGTGACCAACTCTTGACTTGGTGACAATCATTATCTACTATTTACTACCCAAAACATCATTGATAACTTCAGAATTGGAACCACTTGAAAACATGAAATTTTAGGAAATTGTCTCATCTTTTCAGAAAAAAAAGTTAGGTCATTTGGTCTTCTAGAACTCCATATATGGGCCAAACATTGAATAGTGTTCGGGCTGTAGGACATATTTGTACTTCTTTGTAGTCGCTACAATTTGGACTTGAAAATGGTCTTTTTAAAACTAGACGTCTATGAAAATTATAGGCCTATGTCTTACCTTTTTATCCATATAAAATAGACATAAATCTGAAATTCACAGCTCCAGATATGACCCAATTACCGAATAATGTTCTGGTTTGGACTGCACCAGCATCTATTTTCTAAATTTAGTCATCTCTTTCTCCTTTCAATTTTAATTTCTAATCTCATCAATCAATCCTTTCATTAATGTGATAGGTGATTAATACTTAAAAGTGCATTTTTATCAAGGTTTTATATTATCATTTTGCATTTGAAGTATCAATAACTCCTTAAATAAAACATATTTTATAATAACATATCTAATAATATAAGATACCTTTAATTTATGGTAGATGTTCATATTTAAATGCAGGCCTATCACATAAATGAAAAGACTGATTGGTGAGTTTAAAAACTAAAATTCAAAGGATAAAGAGATGGCCAAACTTAGAAAAAAAATGCTGGTGCAGTCCAAACCGGAACACTGTTTGGTAATTGGATCATATTTGGAGCTGTAGCTCTTGGATTTAAGTCTACTTTATATGGATGGTCTATAACTTTTATGGGAGCACAAGATTTTAAAAGGCCATTTTCAAGTCCAAATTATAACAAAAACGAAGAAGTCTGAATCTGTCCTGCAACTCGTACACTGTTCAGTGTTTGACCCTTATCTGGAGTTCTAGAAGTCCAAATGACACGACTAAAAGATTGATGTCTTCTCCCAAGTGCAGGAGTGTCATAATAAATAACCTGACAAGACCAGGGTCGAACCACAAGGCGGTTAATTGTATAAATTATAGATAACAATAATACAACAACAACAATAATAAGAATAATAGTAGTAGTAGTAGTAGTAGTAGTAATAGTAATAGTAGTAGTAGTAGTAACAGTAATAGTAATAGTAATAGTAGTAGTAATAGTAATACTAATAGTAATAGTAATAGTGATGGTGGTAGTAATAATAGTAATAATAATAATAATAATAATAAAGAATAAAAAGACGAAGACGTTGATGAGAACTTTGAGATGAAAGATTAATGAAAAGGATCTACTAATGGTATGTCAAACAAGTATAATATAAACTCTCTTTACTACTTAATTGGAAACCACACACAAAGGAAGTTCTAATCGGATTATAAGTTGTTAACATGATTATATTAGTTATCTTATTCGAATAATGCTACTACTTGTAAATATTGTCAGGTATTCATGATTATAAGTTATGTTACAACAAATCAAGTTTCTTTTATAGTACAAGTGTCGGTTATACCATATAGTATGGGCTATGAGAGTGCCAAGCATTTCTTATACCAAGTGTTATATGACACGACTAAAAGATTGATGTCTTCTCCCAAGTGTAGGAGTTTGAAGTAATAAATAACCCAGCAAGACCGGGGTCGAACCACAAGGAGGTTAATTGTACAAATTATAAATAACAATAATACAACAATAATAACAATAACAACAACAACAATAATAATAGTAATAGTAGTAGTAATAATAATAATAATAACAACAACAACAACAACAACAATAATAAAGAAAAAGAAGGAGAAGAAGAACAAGATGATGAGAACTTTGAGATGTAATATTAATGAAAGGATTAAACAATGATAATAACAAATGTCAAGGTTAGAGGATCCACTAATGGTATGTCAAACAAGTATAGTATAAACTCTTATTATTCAATTGGAAACCACACACAAAGGAGATTCCAATTAGATTATAGAACAAGTATAGTATAAACTCTTATTATTCAATTGGAAACCACACACAAAGGAGGTTCCAATCAGATTATATATTGTTAACATGATTACATTAGTCATCTTATTCGATTAATGCTAGTACTTGTAAATCTCGTCAAGCATTCATGATTATAACTTATGTTAACAACAAATCAAGTTCCTTTCATAGCTCAGGTGTCGGTTATACCATACAGTATGGGCTATGAGAGTGCCAAGTATTTGTTGTACCAAGTGTTATACAACATAAATCAAGATTAGTTATTTAACAAGCAAAGTATTAAAGAGTGAACAAGATAACAAATACAAAACATGTTAGTATCAAATATTAAAGTCCATATTAAGTTTACACTATATTTATTCTTAGACCATTAGTGTAACCTTTTCATCGTGACATAATAAACTTAGCTAGACATAATGAATGAAAGAAAAATAGATAAACAAAATAAGAACATAAATAAGATAACAATTAACTAAGTAAAGGAAAGGAAATGAAAGGCATAAACTTGATATTAATGAAAGCAAAGCATAAACATTACAAAAAATACAAAGAGAGAAAGCAAAAGCATGATCTTGATTTGGAAACCAAGATGCCTAAATGCATGACAAATGCCTCCTTTTATAGGCCAAAATTGGGAACTATTGATTTGATGACTAATTGATGAGTGGGTGACCAACTCTTGACTTAGTGACAATCCTTATCTTCTCTTGTCTGCCTAAAACGTCATTGATAACGTCAAAATTGGAGCCACTCAAAAACATGAAAGTTGTAGGCAATTGTCTCAGCTTTCTTGTGTAAACAATTCAGCTCATTTTGACTTCTAGAACTCCAGATATAGCCAAAATACTAAATAGTGCTCGGGCTGGAGGACAGATTCGGGCTTCTTTGTTGTTGCTACAATTTGGACTTGAAAATGACCTTTTTAGATCTTGGGCTCCTATGAAAGTTGTAGGCCTATGTCTTACCTTTCCATCCATATAAAGTAGACCTAAATCTGAGATCTACAACTCTAGATATGATCCAATTACCGAACAGTGTTCCGATTTGGATTGCACCGACATCTCTTTTCTAAGTTTGGCCATCTCTTTGTCCTTCCAATTTCAAATCTTAAATTCATCAATCAATCCTTTCATTTATGTGATATGCCTGCATTTAAAATGAACATTTACCAAAAATTAAAGGTATTTTATATTATTAGATATATTATTATAAAACATGCTTTAGTTAAGGAGTTATTGATACTTCAAATGCAAAATGATGATATAAAACCATGATAGGCTTCCCATCCAGTTTTCATAAAAACCAGCAAACAAGGTCTTTTTTAGTCAAATTCCCAAGACTATGTTAAGTGTGTTCCTTATGGAATATTGGCCATAAATCATGAATTGCATGATGTTTATCTCGACTATGATGAGACTTAAGAGTCAATAGAAGATTATCTAAAGATTCTTTGTGTTTTGAAATAAATCCCACCTTTTGACAATTTTCACAGGCTTTGTGGAATGCATGTGATTCCTTGAATATGGTGGGCCAATAAAATCTGCTTTGTAAGATTTCTACAATCCTTTTTTTTTTACGAGAAATGATCCCCACGTGCCTTAGAGTGACAAAATTTAATGAAATTACTTACCTCATTGTCGAGAATGCATTTTTGAAATATTTGATCAGGACAATAATTAAATAAGGGTCATCCCAATAAAAATTTTGCACGTTGCTCAAAAATTGTCTTTTGTCTTCGGTACTCCAATGAGCTGGCAAAAATCTTGAAACAAGAAAATTGATATTTTTAGCAAACCAAGGCATTGAACTAAGAGAAAGTAAAGATTCATCAGGAAAGTAATCATCGATTGGTGTGATGTCGGGTGTTGAATCTGTTGTCACTTTCGATAAAAGATCTGCAACAATATTTTCGATGCCTTTTTCATCCTCGATTTCTTCCTAATTGGTCATGGCATGAGAAAATGGAAGTGCTGGAGCGAAATCAGTCTTTTCTTTGCAATGTTCAGATTCAACCCCTTCCTTACCCTTAGAGATTGACTCATCATCTTTCTCACAAGGTTCAAGAATTGGTTTTTGAATAACCTTACCATTACAAAGAGTGATGACTAATTTGACTTGATCCATATGTTGACTTCCAGGACTACTTGCATTTGCATTGTATTGCCCCTTGAGATTTTGCTGTGGTTGAGATGGAAACTTACCTTTCTCTTGAAAACTAAGAGCAGATGTTAATTTTGCAAGAGTATCTTTAAAATCTGTTATGTTTTGAGCAAGTTGAGTGTTGATTGTCTCTTGCTTTTTAATAAATGCATACAAAGTCTCCTCAAAATTTCTTATAGAAGGTGAAGCACAAGAAGGTGCATATCCATGAGAATTTTAAAAATTATGGTGTGCTTAAAATGGTGGTTGTGAAGTTTGTACATTGTTATTATCACTCTTCCAACTGAAATTTGGGTGATTTCTCCAACCAGGATTGTATGTTTGCGAGTATGGGTTATGGTTGGCCCTTTGGAAACTGTTTAAAGCATGGGCTTGTTTATGGAGACATTCCTTAAAAGAAGGCAAGGTTGGACAATTATTGGTTAAGTGTTCATTTGTTTCACATATTTGACACACAATGTTTTTAACAGATTTTAATTGACCACTTTTTTTCAATTCTAGTGCCTCGACTTTTCTAGCTAAAGATGCAAACTTGGCTTGAAGGTCATGATCTTCCCTAAGATTGTACATACCTCCACTAGATGTATGAGGTTGAGTTTTACTCGGTGCCTCATAAGTACCCGCGGTGTCCTAATTTTGAGCATTTTCAGCTAACAAGTCTAAATACTCCATTGCTTTATCAGTGTCTTTATCTTCAAAAGTTCCATTGCACATCAATTCAACTATTTGCCTATCTCTAGGTGTTAACCCTTCATAGAAATGTGAAATCAATCTCCATGTTTCAAAACCATGATAAGGGCAAGTACTAAGCAAGTCTCGATACGTATCCCAACATTGGTAAAATGTTTCTCCTGGTTTTTGAGTGAAAGTGGTGATTTGTCTTTTGAAAGAGTTTGTTCTATGAGATGGGAAAAACTTCTTTAACAACTGTTGTTGCATTTCATCCCAAGCACGAATGGATCCTGGTCTCAAATTTTATAGTCATGTTTTAGCTTTATCTTTTAATGAAAAAGGAAAAAGCTTTAATCTGATGGTGTTCATGCTACAATTTAAATTCTTATATGTGTTGCAGACCTCCTCAAATTCCCTTAAATGCAAGTATGGATTTTCCAATTCTAAGCCATGAAAAGAAGGTAAAAGTTGAATAATACCTGGTTTAAAATTAAAATGAGATGCATCGAGAGGAAAAACTATGCATGATGGTGCACTTGTTCTTATGGGATTCATATGGTCTCTAAGTGTTCTAACACGGTTATTCTCATTATGAAGTGATTGATTATCTTCTTCAGCCATATTTTTGAAAATGATGAGGATACCCTACAAAGTCTACCACTTGATGTACGTGACCACACTCTCATGCATGTGTTGGAATAGAATAAAACGAAAAAGAAAATAAAAGAAGAAAAAACAAGAGAAAAGAAACAATTATACACAAGAAAAGTGAAAAGAGAAAATAAAATAAATATTATAATATATACAAAACTTACCTCCCCGGCAACGACGCTAAAAACTTGACACGACTAAAAGATTGATGTCTTCTCTCAAGTGCAGGAGTGTCGAAGTAATAAATAACCCGGCAAGACCGGGGTTGAACCACAAGGAGGTTAATTGTACAAATTATAAATAACAATAATACAACAACAATAATAGTAGTAGTAGTAGTAGTAGTAGTAGTAGTAATAATAATAATAATAATAATAATAACAATAATAAAGAAAAAGAAGGAG
>NW_011501869.1:0-30581 GCF_000495115.2 Populus euphratica | reverse complement strand
TTTTTAATTATATACAATCCCTTTCCCTTAGTTTTTACCTTTAACAAAAGAACATAAATAATATAATAATCCAATATGCAACCCACAATCATATGTTAAAGTGTGTGTGTGTAAATTAAGGTTTAAGAATACATGTTAAATAAGTATGTGAGCAGAATTAAGTGATAACAATGCGAGAGTTTGTAAATCTGAATATTTTAGGAAGTATTATAATAGACCTTGTTAAGAATGGTTACTAAGATGCGTCTCAAGAGTCACTTTAACAAAAGAGCTCCTTTACTCTACCATCCTAGTAACAATAATTATGCACATGTTTTATGAAATGAAATTTTTTTTTTATCAACTATTACCCTCTCCCCCCAACCAAAACGAGACATTGTCTTCAATGTTCTAAGGTAGAAAGATAGAGTATAGAAGTTATCACCTGAAATAAAGAACACTAACAAACCTTTTCTAAGGTAGAAAGATAGAGTATAGAAGATATCACCTGAAATAACGAACACTGACAAAACCTGAAACACACTAAAACAAAAATAAGAAATAACAAAACACAATAATAAAACCAAAAGACACAAGTTTTTACAAACAAAAAAAATTCAAATCGCAGTTGTGATTGTGGCTCACATCTTCCCTTGGTTTTACGTCCAAGAACGGCTTAAACGCCCTCTATGGGTCGGGGATAGGCTTCCCATCCAGTTTTTTAAAAAACTGGCAAACATGATCTTTTTAGTCAGATTTCCAAGACTATGCCAAGTATGTTCTTTATGAAAATGGGTTCATATGTCATGAATTACACGATGCTTATCTCGATTATGATGAGACTTAAGAGTCAATAGAAGATTATCTAAAGACTCTCTGTGTTTTGAAATAAATCCCACCTTCTGACAATTTTCACAGTTTTTGCGGAATGCATCTGACTCTTTCAATATGATGGGCCAGTAAAATCCACTTTGTAAGATTTCTACAATCCTCTTTTTTGATGAGAAATGATCCCCACATGCCTTAGAGTCACAAAATTTAATGAAATTACTTACCTCATTGTCGAGAATGCATTTTTGAAATATTTGATCAGGACAATAATTGAATAAGTAAGGGTCATCCCAATAAAAATTTTGCTCGTTGCTCAAAAATTTTCTTTTGTCTTCAATACTCCAATGAGTTGGCAAAAATCCTAAAGTAAGAAAATTGATATGTTTAGCAAACCAAGGCATTGAACTAAGAGAAAGTAGAGATTCATTAGGAAAGTAATAATTGATTGGTGTGATGTTGGGTGTCGAATCTGTTGTCACTTTTGATAAAAGATCCGCATCAACATTGTCGGTGCCTTTTTCATCATCGACTTCTTCTTGATTGGTCATGGCATGAGGAAATGAAAGTGCTGGCAGGGAATCAGTCTTTTCCTTGCAATATTCAGATTCAACCCCTTCCTTACCCTTAGAGATTGACTCATCATCTTTCTCACAAGGTTCAAGAGTGGGTTTTTTAATAACCTTACCATTGCGAAGAGTAATGACTGATTTGACTTGATCCATGTGTTGACTTCCATAACTACTTGCATTGGCATTATATCGCTTCTTGAGATTTTGCTGTGGTTGAGATGGAAACTTACCTTTTTCTTGAAAATTAAGAGCAGATGTGAATTTTGCAAGAGTATCTTTAAAATCTATTATGCTTTGAGCAAGTTGAGTGTTGATTGTCTCTTGCTTTTCAATGAATGCATACAAAGTTTCCTCAAAATTACTTCTAAGAGGTGGAGCATTAGAAGGTGCATATCCATAAGAATTTTGAAAATTATGGTGTGCTTGAAACTGTGGTGGTGAAGTTTGTGCATTGTCACTCTTCCAACTGAAATTCAGGTGATTTCTCCAACCAGGATTGTATGTTTGTGAGTATGGGTTATGGTTGGGCCTTTGGAAACTATTTAAAGCATGAGCTTGTTCATGGAGACATTTCTTAAGAGAAGGCAAGGTTGGACAGTTATTGGTTGAGTGTTCATTTGTTTCACAGATTTGACACACAATGTTTTCAACAGAGTTTAATTGACCACTCTTTTTCAATTCTAGTGCCTCGACTTTTCTAGCTAAAGATGCAAATTTGGTTTGAAGGTCATGATCTTTCCTAAGGTTGTACATCCCTCCACTAGATGTATGAGATTGAGTTTTACTCGGTGCCTCATATGTACCCGCGGTGTCCCAATTTTGAGCATTTTCAGCTAACAAGTCTAAGTACTCCATTGCTTTATTAGGGTCTTTATCTTCAAAAGTTCCATTGCACATCAATTCAACCATTTGCCTATCTTTAGGTGTTAACCCTTCATAGAAATGTGAAACCAATCTCCATGTTTCAAAACCATGATGAGGGCAAGTACTACGCAAGTCTCGATACCTATCCCAACATTGGTAAAATGTTTATCCTGGTTTTTGAGTGAAAGTAGTGATTTGTCTTTTGAAAGAGTTTCTTCTGTGAGATGGGAAAAACTTCTTCAAAAACTGTTGTTGCATTTCATCCCAAGCACGAATGGATCCTGGTCTCAAATTTTGTAGCCATGTTTTAGAAATTTTGTAGCCATGTTTGGTCTTAAATTTTGTAGCCATGTTTTAGCTTTATCTTTTAATGAAAAAGGAAAAAGCTTTAATCTGATGGTGTTCATGCTACATTTTAAATTATTATATGTGTTGCAAACCTCCTCAAATTCCCTTAAATGCAAGTATGGATTTTCCAATTCTAAGCCATGAAAAGAAGGTAAAAGTTGAATAATACCTGGTTTAAAATTAAAATGAGATGCATTGGGAGGAAAAACTATGCATGATGGTGCACTTGTTCTTGTGGGATTCATGTGGTCTCTAAGTGTTCTAGCACGATTATTCTCATTATTCTCATTATGAAGTGATTGATTATCTTCTTTGGCCATATTTTCTGAAAATCTTCGGCCATATTTTCTGAAAATGATGAGGATACCCTACAAAGTCTACCACTTGATGTACGTGACCACACTCTCATGCATGTGTAGGAATAGAATAAAAGGAAGAAGAAAACAAAAGAAGAAGAAACAAGAGAAAAGAAAAAAGTTATATACAAGAAAAGTAAAAAAAGAAAATAAAATAACTACTATAATTTATACAAGAACTTACCTCCCCGGCAACGGCGCCAAAAACTTGACACGACGAAAAGATTGATGTCTTCTGCCAAGTGCAGGAGTGTCGAAGTAATAAATAACCCGGAAAGACCGGGGTCGAACCACAGGGAGGTTAATTGTATAAATTATAGATTACAATAATACAACAACAATAATAATAATAATAACAACAATAACAACAATAATAATAGTAATAACAACAATAACAATAATTACAATAATAATAGTAGTAGTAGTAGTAGTAGTAGTAGTAGTAGTAGTAATAACAATAATAAAAAAAAAAGGAGAATGATTAGTACTTAAAAGTGCATTTTTATCATGGTTTTATATCATCATTTTGCACTTGAAGTATCAATAACTCCTTAACTTAAATATGTTTTATAATAATGTATCTAATAATATAAGATACCTATAATTTATGGTAAATGTCTATTTTTAATGCAGGCCTATCACATAAATGAAAAGATTGATTGATGACTTGAAGAACTTAAATTGCAAGGATAAAGAGATGGCCAAACTTAGAAAAGAGATATCGGTGCAATCCAAACCGGAACACTGTTCGGTAATTGGGTCATATCTGGAGCTACAGATCTCAGATTTAGGTCCAATTTATATGGACGGAAAGGTAAGACATAGGCCTACAACTTTCATATGGAGCCCAAGATCTAAAAAGGCCATTATCAAGTCCAAATTGTAGCAACAATAAAGAAGCCCGAATCTGTCTTCCAGCCCGAGTACTGTTCGGTATTTTGGCCATATCTGGAGTTCTAGAAGTCCAAATGAGCTGAATGTTTTACACAAGAAAGCTGAGACAATTGCCTACAACTTTCATGTTTGCAACTAGCTCCAATTTTGACGTTATCAATGACGTTTTGGGCAGACAAGAGAAGATAAGGATTGTCACCAAGTCAAAAGTTGGCCACCCACTTATCAATTAGTCATCCACTCAATAGTTCCCAATTTTGGCCTATAAAAGGAGGCATTTGCCATGCATTTAGGCATCTTGGTTTCCAGATCAAGATCATGCTCTTCCTTTCTCTCTTTGTATTTTTTTATGCTTTGTTTTCATTAATATTAAGTTTATGCCTTTCATTTCCTTTCCTTTACTTAGTTAACTTTTATGTTCTTATTTTGTTTATTTATTTTTCTTTCTTTCATTATGTCTAGCTAAGTTAGTTATGTCAAGGTGAAAAGGTTACACTAATGGTGTAAGAATAAGTATAGTGTAAACTTAATATGGACTTTAATGTTTGATACTAACATGTTTTGTACTTGTTATCTTGTTCACTCTTTAATACTTTGCTTGTTAAATGATTACTCTTGATTTATGTTGTATAACACTTGGTACAACAAATGCTTGGCAGTTTCATAGCCCATACTGTATGGTATAACCGACACCTGAGCTATGAAATGAACTTGATTTTTTGTTAACATAAGTTATAATCATGAATGCTTGACGAGATTTACAAGTATTAGCATTAATCGAATAAGATGACTAATGTAATCATGTTAATAATCTATAATCTGATTGGAACCTCCTTTGTGTGTGGTTTCCAATTGACTAATAAGAGTTTATACTATACTTGTTTGACATACCATTAGTGGATCCTCTAACCTTGACATTTATCGTTATTGTTGTTAAATCTTTACGTTAATATTCCTTCTCAAAGTTCTCATCTTCTTCTTTTTCTTCTCTTTCTTTTTCTTTATTATTATTACTATTATTATTAGTATTAGTATTACTATTATTATTATTATTATTATTTTTATTATTATTATTGTTGTTGTTGTTATTGTTATTGTTATTGTTATTGTTATTGTTGTTGTATAACTGTTGTTTATAATTTGTACAATTAACCTCCCTATGGTTCGACCCCGGTCTTGCCGGGTTATTTATTACTTCGACACTCCTGCACTTGGGAGAAGACATCAATCTTTTCGTAGTGTCAAGTTTTTGGTGTCGTTGCCGGGGAGGTAAGTTTTGTATAAATTATAATATTTATTTTATTTTCTCTTTTCACTTTTTTTGTATATAACTTTGTTTCTTTTCTCTTATTTCTTCTTCTTTTGTTTTCTTCTTTTTTTATTTTATTCCCTACACGTGCATGAGAGTGTGGTCACGTACATCAAGTGGTAGACTTTGTAGGGTATCCTCATCAGTTTCAGAAAATATGGCCGAAGAAGATAATCAATCACTTCATAATGAGAATAATGAGAATAACCGTGCTAGAACACTTAGAGACCACATGAATCCCACAAGAACAAGTGCACCATCATGCATAGTTTTTCCTCCCGATGCATCTCATTTTAATTTTAAGCCAAGCATTATTCAACTTTTACCTTACTTTCATGGTTTAGAATTGGAAAATCCATACTTGCACTTAAGGGGATTTGAGGAGGTCTGCAACACATATAATAATTTAAATTATAGCATTAGCATGAACACCATCAGTTTAAATTGTAGCATGAACACCATCAGATTAAAGCTTTTTCCTTTTTCATTAAAAGATAAAGCTAAAACATGGCTACAAAATTTAAGACCAGGATCCATTCGTGCTTGGGATGAAATGCAACAACAGTTTTTGAAGAAGTTTTTCCCATCTCACAGAAAAAACTCTTTCAAAACACAAATCACTACTTTCACTCAAAAACCAGGAGAAACATTTTACCAATATTGGGATAGGTATCGAGACTTGCTTAGTACTTGCCCTCATCATGGTTTTGAAACATGGAGATTGGTTTCACATTTTTATGAAGGGTTAACACCTAGAGATAGGCAAATGGTTGAATTGATGTGCAATGGAACTTTTGAAGATAAAGACCCTGATGAAGCAATGGAGTACTTAGACTTGTTAGCTGAAAATGCTCAAAATTGGAACACTACGGGTACTTATGAGGCACCGAGTAAAACTCAACCTCATACATCTAGTGAAGGTATGTACAACCTTAGAGAAGATCATAACCTTCAAGCCAAGTTTGCAACTTTAGCTAGAAAATTCGAGGTATTAGAATTGAAAAGGAGTGGTCAATTAAAATCTGTTGAAAACATTGTGTGTCAAATATGTGAAACAAATAAACACTCAACCAATGATTGTCCAACCTTGCCTTCTTTTAAGGAATGTCTCCATGAACAAGCCCATGCTTTAAATAGTTTCCAAAGGGCGAACCACAACCCATACTCCCAAACATACAACCCTGGTTGGAGAAATCACTCAAATTTTAGTTGGAAGAGTGAGAACAACAATGCACAAACTTCACAACCACCGTTTCAAGCACACCACAATTTCCAAAATTCTCATGGATATGCACCTCCTTATGCTCCACCTTCTAGAAGAAATCTTGAGGAAACATTGCATGCATTCATTGAAAAGCAAGAGACAATCAATACTCAATTTGCTCAAAACATGACAGATTTTAAAGATACTCTTGCAAAATTAACATCTGCTCTCAGTTTCCAAGAGAAAGGTAAGTTTCCATCTCAACCACAACAAAATCCCAAGGGGCAATACAATGCAAATGCAAATAGTTCCGGAAGCCAACACATGGATCAAGTCAAATCAGTCACTACTCTACGCAGTGGTAAGGTTAGTGAAAAACCCTCTCTTGAACCTTATGAGAAAGATGATGAGTCAATCTCTGAGGGTAAGGAAGGGGTTGAATCTAAAAATTACAAAGAAAAGACTGATTCTCCGCCAGCACTTCCATTTCCTCAAGCCATGACCAAACAAAGGAAAGTCAATCATGACTCTGAAATTTTTGAAATTTTCAAACAGGTAAGAATCAATATACCTTTGTTGGATGCTATTAAACAGATTCCTTCCTATGCTAAATTTTTGAAAGATCTATGCACTGTGAAGAGGAAACTGAATGTGAAAAAGAAAGTCTTTCTAGCCGAACAAGTAAGTGCTATTCTTCAGAACAATAATGCTTTGACATATAAAGACCCTGGTTGTCCTACAATTTCTTGCTTTATTGGAGAGCATAAAATTGAAAGAGCCCTACTTGATCTCGGTGCTAGTGTGAATTTACTTCCATATTCAATTTTTTAGAGTCTCAATCTAGGTAAGTTAAAACCAACTTCTATATCTCTTTTACTTGCCGATAGATCTGTAAAAGTGCCTAGAGGAATAATTGAAGATGTGTTAGTACAAGTCGATAAATTCATTTATCTTGTGGATTTTATTGTCTTGGACACAGAACCTGTTGAAGCATGTAATTCATTTCCTATTATTTTAGGACGTCCATTTCTTACAACCTCTAACGCATTGATTAATTGTAGGAATGGACTGATGAAGCTATCATTTGGAAACATGACATTGGAGATGAATATTTTCAATATTTGCAAGAAACCTGGAGATGATAATGATTTACAAGAAGTAGATCATATTGACGAATTAGTTTATGATCAACTTGAATCTACTTTAAGTAAAAATGAATTGGATGAATCTGAAGATTTGCAAATCATCATTTTTTTTGCTCTATTTTTTTATTTTATTTTTTCAAATTATATACTATCCCTTTCCCTTAGTTGTTATCTTTAACAAAAGAACATAAATAATGTAATAATCCAATGTGCAACCCACAATCATATGTTAAACTGTGTGTGTGAAAATTAAAGTTTAAGAATACATGTTAAATGAGTATATGAGCATAATTAAATGATAATAATGTGAGAGTTTGTAAACCTCAATATTTTAAGAAGTATTATAATAGACCTTGTTAAGAATGGTTACTAAGATGCGTCTCAAGAGGCACTTTAACAAAAGAGCTCCTTTACTCTGCCATCCTAGTAATAACAATTTTGCACATGCTTTATAAAATAGAAAACACAGTTAGTTAAATTTTTTTGTCAACTACTATCCTCTCCCTCAAACCAAAACAAGACATTGTCCTAAAGTAGAAAGATAGAGTATAGAAAACATCACCTGAAATAACAAACACTGACAAACCTGAAACACACTTAAATAAATATAAAAAACAACAAAAGACAATCATAAAAGCAAAAGACATAAAGATTAACAAATGAAGACTTAAATCTAATCTAAGCTTTTTACGGCTTTTCTTAGATGATCAATTTATACAACTCATGGAGGGATCAATTAGAGGAATGAAAGATTATAATTGGTCAATCAATTGTTCAATAGTAGCAGCAGAGATTATGATTTGTCATGCAAAAGATGTTAGAAATTCTTGTTCCATAGCATGATCAAGAAAAGATAACAACTTATCATAATAATCATTAACATTTAATAGACCTATGGATTTATGGTGAATGTGCAGTTGAACAACTTATCATAATAATTATTAACATTTAATAGACCTATGGATTTATGGTAAATATGTAGTTGGACCCAAGAGGAAATATGAAAAATCTCTTCCAATGTGCCTAGACCACTTGGTAAGGCAATGAAGACATTAGCATGGTTAAACATTGCATTCATTCAAGCAAATATTGTAGAGACTTGTAGTTCCTCTCCAATTGTTTTTCCAATGATGTCCTTTTGTGCTAAAGCTTTGGGGACGACCCCTAAAACTTGACTACCTCTTAAAAATACAGTTATTGACATACCTCCCATTAACCCAAAACTGTCTCCTCCATACACTAAATGAATCTTTCTCTCAGCTAGCACCTGACTAAGATGATTTGCTGATTCTAAAAACTTCTTTTTTTTCCAAAACTAGATCTACCGAAAACACAAATATTTCTTATGTGATGACTTGAGGAACTTGTCATTTCTATACACTTCTATATTTGTTGAATGTATGGGTTGAGTAGAAATGAAAGGAAGGAAGAGAGGATTTTATAGATGAAAAATTAAAAGGGCAATCATACCACCTATATGTAGGCCAGCTAGAGTCTCACACACACTCTCTTTCTCTCTTTATTTATTTATTTAAAAAAAAAACATGTGTATTTATAGGTGGTTGTGATTGTGGCTCATATCTTCTCTTGGTTTTATGTCCAAAAATGGTTTAAACACCCTTTATCGATCGAGGATAGGCTTTCTATCCAATTTTCTTAAAAACTGGCAAACAACATCTTTTTTAGTCAAATTCCCAAGACTATGTCGATCATGTTCTTTATGAAAATGAGTTCATAAGTCATGAATTGCACGATGCTTATCTCGACTATGATGAGACTTAAGAGTCAATAGAATATTATCTAAAGACTCTTTATGTTTTGAAATAAATCCCACCTTTTGACAATTTTCACAAGACTTACAAAATGCATGTGAGTCCTTAAACATGGTGGGCTAGTAAAATCCACTTTGTAAGATTTTTACAATTGTCTTTCTTGATGAGAAATGACCCCCACATGCCTTAGAGTGACAAAATTTAATGACATTACTTACCTTATTATCAGGAATGAATCTTTGAAATATTTGATCAGGACAATAATTGAATAAGTAAGGGTCATCCTAATAAACATTTTCCATATTGCTAAAAAATTTTCTTTTTTCTTCAGTACTCTAGTAAGCTGGCAAAAATCCTAAAGCAAGAAAATTGATATTTTTAGCAAACCAAGGCATTGAACTAAGAGAAAGTAGAAATTCATCAGGAAAGTAATCATCGATTGGTGTGATGTCAAGTGTTAAATCTATTATCACTTTTGATAAAGGATCTGCATTAACATTTTTTGTGCCTTTTTCATCCTCGATTTCTTCCTGATTGGTCATAGCATGAGGAAATGGAAGTGTTGGCGGGGAATCAGTCTTTTCTTTGCAAATTTCATATTCAACCCCTTCCTTACCCTGAGATATTGACTCATCATCTTTCTTAGAAGGTTCAAGATTGAGTTTTTCAATAATCTTACCACTGTGAAGAGTAGTGACTAATTTGACTTGATCCACGTGTTGGCTTTCGGAACTACTTGCATTTGCATTATATTGCCCCTTGGGATTTTGTTATGGTTGAGATGGAAACTTACCTTTCTCTTGAAAACTAAGAGTAGATGTGAATTTTGTAAGAGTATCTTTAAAATCTATTATGCTTTGGACAAGTTGAGTGTTGATTGTCTCTTGCTTTTTAATGAATGCACACAAAGTTTGCTTAGAATTTCTTTTAAGAGGTGGAGTATAAGAAGGTGCATATTCAGAAGAATTTTAGAAATTATAATGTACTTGAAACTATGGTGGTGAAGTTTGTGCATTGTCACTTTTCTAACTAAAATTTTGATGATTTCTCCAATCAGGGTTGTATATTTGCGAGTATGGGTTGTGGTTGGCCCTTTGAAAACTGTTTAAAGCATGAGCTTGCTTATGGAGACATTCCTTAAAAGAAGGCAAGGTTGGATAGTTATTGGTTGAGTGTTCATTTGTTTCACATATTTGACACACAATGTTTTCAATATATTTTAATTAACTACTCTTTTTTAATTCTAATGCCTTGACTTTTGTAGCTAAAGATGCAAACTTGGCTTGGAGGTCATGATTTTCTCTAAGGTTGTACATATCTCCACTAGATGTATAAGGTTGAGTTTTACTTGGTATCTCATAACTACCCGTGGTGTCCCAATTTTAAGCATTTTCAGCTAACAATTTTGTCTTTTGAAAGAGTTTGTTCTGTGAGATGGAAAAAACTTCTTTAAAAATTGTTGTTGCATTTCATCCCAAGCATGAATGGATCCTGGTCTTAAATTTCATAGCCATGTTTTAGCTTTATCTTTTAATGAAAAAGGAAAAAGCTTTAATTTGATGGTGTTCATGCTATAATTTGAATCATTATATGTGTTACAAACCTCCTCAAATTTCCTTAAATGCAAGTATAGATTTTCTAAATCTAAGCCATGAAAAGAAGGTAAAAGTTGAATAATGCCTCGCTTAAAATTGAAATGAGATGCATCAGGAGGGAAAACTATGCATGATTGTGCACTTGTTCTTGTGGGATTCATGTGGTCTCTAAGTGTTCTAGCACGGTTATTCTCATTATTTTCATTATGAAGTAATTGATTATCTTTTTCGGTCATGTTTTCTGAAAATGATGAGGATACCCTATAAAGTCTACCACTTGATGTACATGACCACACTCTCATGCACGTGTAGCAATAGAATAAAAAAAAGAAGAAACCAAAAGAAGGAGGAAGAAAACAAAATAAAAAGAAACAAAACAAAAGAAACAAAGTTATATACAAGAAAAGTGAAAAGAGAAAATAAAATAAATACTATAATTTCTACAAGAACTTACCCCCCCGGCAAGGGCGCCAAAAACTTGACACGACTAAAAGATTAATGTCTTCTCCTAAGTGCAGGAGTGTCAAAGTAATAAATAACCCGGCAAGACCAGGGTCGAACCACAGAGAGGTTAATTGTACAAATTATAAACGACAATAGTAACAACAACAACAACAATAATAATAGTAATAACAACGATAACAATAATTACAATAGTAGTAGTAGTAATAATAATAGATGAAGAAGAAGAAAAAGAAGAAGTTGATGAGAACTTTGAGATGGAAAGATTAATGTAAGGATTAAACAATGATAATAACAAATGTCAAGGTTAGAGGTTCCACTAATAGTATGTCAAACAAGTATAGTATAAACTCTTATTATTCAATTGGAAACTACACACAAAGGAGGTGCCAATCAGATTATAGATTGTTAACATGATTACATTAGTCATCTTATTCAATTCATGCTAGTACTTGTAAATTTCGTCAAGCATTCATGATTATAACTTATGTTAACAACAAATCAAGTTCCTTTCATAGCTTAAGTGTCGGTTATACCATACAGTATGGGCTATGAAAATACCAAGCATTTGTTGTACCAAGTGTTATACAACATAAATCAAGATTAATCATTTAATAAGCAAAGTATTAAAAAGTGAACAAGATAACAAATACAAAACATGTTAGTGTCAAACATTAAAGTCCATGTTAAGTTTACACTATACTTATTCTTACACCATTAGTGTAACCTTTTCACCTTGACATAATAAACTTAGCTAGACATAAAGAAAGAAAGAAAAATAAATAAACAAAATAAGAACATAAATAAGATAAAAGTTAACTAAGTAAATGAAAGAAAATAAAAGGCATAAACTTGATATTAATAAAAGCAAAGCATAAACATTACAAAAAAATACAAAGAGAGAAAGCAAAAGCATGATCTTGATCTAGAGACCAAGATGCCTAAATTCATGGCAAATGCCTTCTTTTATAGGGTAAAATTGGGAACTATTGATTTGATGACTAATTGATGAGTGGGTGACCAACTCTTGACTTGGTGACAATCTTTATCTTCTCTTGTCTGCCCAAAACGTCATTGATAACGTCCAAATTGGAGCCACTTGAAAACATGAAAATTGTAGGAAATTGTCTCAGCTTTCTTTTGTAAAAAATTCAGCTCATTTGGACTTCTAGAACTCCAGATATGGGCCAAATACTGAACAGTGTTATGGCTGAAAGATAGATTCGGGCTTCTTTATTGTTGCTACAATTTAAACTAGAAAATGGCTTTTTTAGATCTTGGGCTCCATATGAAAGTTGTAGGCCTATAAATGGGACTTAAATCTGAGATATATAGCTCTAGATATGACCTAATTACCTAACAGTTTTCTGGTATGGACTGCACCGACATCTCTTTTCTATGTTTGGTCATCTCTTTGCCCTTGCAATTTAAGTTCTTAAAGTCATCAATCAATCCTTTTATTTATGTGATAGGCCTGCATTTAAAATGAACATTTACCACAAATTAAAGGTATTTTATATTATTAGATATATTATTATAAAACATGCTTTAGTTAAGGAGTTATTGATACTTCAAGTGCAAAATGATGATATAAAACCATGAGAAAAATGCACTTTTAAGTACTAATCAATAGGTGTCTGTTATACCATACAGTTTGTGCTATGAAAGTGTCAAGCATTTGATGTACCAAGTGTTATACAACATAAATCTAGATTAGTCATTTAACAAGCAAAGTATTAAAGAATGAACAAAATAACAAATACAAAATATGTTAGTATCAAACATTAAAGTTCATATTAAATTTACACTATACTTATTCTTACATTATTAGTGTAACCTTTTCACCTTGACATAACAAACTTAGCTAAACCTTTTCACCTTGACATAACTAATTTAGCTAGACATAAAGAAAGAAAGAAAAATAAATAAACAAAATAAGAACATAAATAAGATAAAAGTTAACTAAGTAAATGAAAGAAAATAAAAGGCATAAACTTGATATTAATAAAAGGAAAGCATAAACATTACAAAACATACAAAGAGAGAAAGCAAAAGCATGATCTTGATCTAGAGACCAAGATGCCTAAATGCATGGCAAATGCCTCCTTTTATAGGCCAAAATTGGGAACTATTGATTTGATGACTAATTGATGAGTGCGTGGCCAACTCTTGACGTGATGACAATCCTTATCTTCTCTTGTCTGCCCAAAATATCATTGATAATGTTAGAATTGGAACTACTTGAAAACATGAAAATTGTAGAAAATTATCTCAGCTTTTCAAAAAATAATTTAGAGATCATTTGGACTTGTAAAACTCCATATATTGGCCAAGCACTGAATAATACGCGGGCTGCAAGACATATTCAAACTTCTTTATTGTTCCTATAATTTGGACTTGAAAATGACCTTTTTAAATCTTGGGCTCTATATGAAAGTTGTAGGTCTATGTTTCCATCCACGTAAAGTAAACCTAAATCTAAGATTTGTAGCTCCATATATGACCTAATTACCGAACAATATTCTGGTTTGGACTGCACCGACATCTCTTTGTCCTTTCAATTTCAGTTCTTAAATTCATCAATCAATCCTTTTATTTATGTGATAGGCCTGCATTTAAATGAACATTTACCACCAATAAAAGGTATCTTATATTATTAGATATGTTATTATAAAACATGTTTTAGTTAAGGAGTTATTGATACTTCAAGTGCAAAATGATGATATAAAACATTGATAAAAATGCACTTTTAAGTATTAATCAACATACAAAATCACCGACGGATTGAAAAGTCATCAGTGTTATTTGATGGTTTCTTGAAAAATTTCAATTTAATTAAAATTTTAAATTAAATATTACAGACGGAATTAAATTAAATATTGCAGACGGAATCATCGACGAATTGAAAAGTTGTTAGTAATATTTGGCGGTTTCTAAAATTTTTTTATTAAATTAAATATTACTGATGAAATTATCAACGGAATGATTAAAAATATTAATATTTAATTATCCATCAATAAAATCATCGGTAAAACTCTCTAATAAAAAATCTAAAATCTCTAATTTCACAATAGATGAGGCTTTTTTGTTGTTCTTCTTCTTTTTCTTTCCAATGTGTAAAAAATATCAATATTCATTTTTTTTCTCTTTTGTTCTCTCCTCAACTCTTTCTTTTCTCCTCCATGCTTAGGTATGCTTTCTTCTCGTTTTTTTTCCCCTTTTTTTCTTCTTATTTTTTTAATTAAATATACTTTATAATTTTTTTTTCTCTTCTTAACTTAGCTTGTGGTTATATTAAGGTAAGATTTTTTATAACTATATTTATTTTTTATTTTTTATTATTTTTTTAATAATTGTATAAATATCGTTGTAGGATTTTTTTTCATATAAGATCAATTTTTAGTTGATTTATTTATATGCTTTTTAAATTTTCTGCAATCACAACTTTATTTTTTTCATATAAATTGTTTTAGTTGAATTTATTTTTTCATGTTATTTATTTGTTGCAAATTTGTATTAGTTAATTTTCTTCTTTGTTTTTTTCAAGCGGTTTGAGTATTTTAAAGTGTTGATTTATATTAATTTTATTTTTTTATAGTTTTATAAAATGAATATATATATATATATATACATATATATATATATATAATTACCAAGAAATTACATATGGTATTTTTTGAGTGAAGTGCTAACAGAATGAAGCGGGTAAATTTTTTTTATATATTTTTTCTATGAGTAAATTTATCGGTAATAATATTTTTTTATTATTAATAGATTTACCGATGAAAAAAAAATTATTAATGAAAGATTCATTGACAAAACTTTTTCATCAATAATTTTATTAATAAATTAATTATAAATGAAATAATAATATAAATATCCATTAATAAATATAAAAATTATAGTAGTGGAAGAAATTGCATTGGCAGACAGTATCCATCATAAGTGAATTATAAGTGACAACGTTAGGTTCTCCATCTCTTAAATCCACACGATGTAAATGACAGAAGCTATTAACCAAGATGTTACGACTAAAAATATTATGTGTGATTCCAGCGAGTTCCATTTCTTTGGACAAAGAAATCGCGGGTAGAGGGTTTCCTATGAAGCATGTGATTGAAGGAAGCTACAGAATGATCAATGTTTCTTCATTTCCTAGTATTATAAATATGAAAGAAAATGGAGGTATTATTGAATATTAAGGATGGAGACTGAACCATACCTCTTTTCTTGGCTTTGGAAATGAAACCCAGTCAAGGCTGAGGTGGAGATGAAGAAAAAGACGAGGAAGAAGTTGATAATGAAAAGATCCGCCGCATCAGCGCTATGATCGGCTTTGCTCTGTTCTTTTTCTCTCTCTCTCTCATTGATAGAGATGATGATAGCCATGATGACGGGAAAAAAAATTAATTTTATATATTTATAAATAAAATATAATTTAAAGGTTAATGAACTACAAGTAACCATCTAAAAAAAAGTTTATAATTTTTCTAATATTTCTAATATTTATTTCCTTAAAATTTATTATTTTAAAATATTATTGTATTTAAAAAAAATAAGTTAATATTTGAGATTTTTTAAATTAAAAATAAAACATTTTGTAAGTACAGCAACTAACCACTTTAACTAAAAAAAATTAAATTAAATTATAAAAATTAAAAAATTAATTGCCTTATTCCAAAGTTATCTCAATCTTTTAGAAAATCATCACTCTGTACACTTTTTGAAGTGTTGGCTTGGACAGTGAATAAGTTAAACTGAAACTTTATTGCAATCAGCTGAGGTGTTCCCTTAAATTGTTTAAAGATGAAATTTAATTTTAATTAATGTATAAATTAATTTAAAAGTATCTCTTACTAATAAATAACAAAATAATTTAAGTTGCGCCCGACCATAAAAATAATAAGAGAAAAGAAAAAAAAAGAAAAAAAAAAGGAGTAGCAATCAGGCCACTATCTTCTGGCCCATCAAGCCGGGAAACCATTTAGTATAACCTTCTAGTCTCTCGCTCTGACCCAAAAGTCTTGAGAATCTCTCTCTGAGAGATTGTGAATCACTCCGAAGTGAAAGAATTTACTTTCCATCTGTGCTCTTCAAGAAACATAAGGTAAAGCACCCGTTTTGTTGATCTATTATGTTGGTCGTCTCTTCAAGCTTTTTTTTATAAAAAAAAAAAAAAAAAACTATGTTGAATCAATTACTGTAAAGTTTGTAGTTTTTTGTTTTTATGTTTAATGTGAACCCATTTGCTTGTTTCTCAAGATGCATGATCCAATTGTCAAAGAAAGTTTGTTTCTTCTTCTTTTGTATTTATTGTTAATAAAAAGATTGAGTTTCTAGTCTCTTGCTTGTTTTTGCCCATGCTTGTTTTTAGCAAGATTCAAGCTTTCTAATTCTTGATGATTGTTATTAGATGGATCGATATTGGGTTGGTTTCCTTCTGGTGTTTTCATGTCTTGTTGGAGCCTTAGAGGCCAGTGCTGGGGATTCTGATCCCATTTACAGGTAAATTTTGACCCTTCCTTTAATTACTGTATTACTTCATGTGCATCTGGTTCCATGTTTTTTTGTTCTTCAGTAATGTTATTAATCGTCCACACACCAATGTGACAAAAAGAACAAATCTAGTTTTTTTATAATGCTAATTGCACAATTTGATATATCGACAAAGGAAGTTTTGAGCCTGTAAATGTGATTTCTACACCATCAAATTTGTGGCTGTTTCTCTCACATTGGGTCACCCAATGTGCACAAGAGGCATGAATTAATTTCGTGGGCAGATACGGATGTGCTGAACATTCAAGAATTCGGTATTTCTTATATTTGCCTGCTTGTTTCAGCAGTCCTGCTGTACTAGCTACTCTTTAATGCAGTCACTGCTGAGCTATTTCTCATATCTTCAGTGTTAGGTTCAGCAATTTTGGTCTGTTCCACCATTTATTTGGTGTCCATTCTCATTAACAAATATTTTCCCAAAGGATATATTCATGAAAGACACCTTCAAGTTTGTTTTATTTTGGTATCTTTTCTATCATTTTGTGCTTGTTCAGAATACCTGATTACAGTTTGCTATGAGATTAGGTCCCTCAATGTCAGTAATGTTTTTGTTATTCAAAACAACCTGATTATGTGCCCTTTTTACATTCTGTTGTATTTTCTTCTCATTATCTGTTGTGGAATCAAGTAAATTGCTCTTATGTATAATTATTATAATCTCCTATAATTCCATTTTGTGCATGCTGAAATATTTTGTTTGTTCTGAAAATTAGGACTTGTGTTGGACAATGTGAAAAATCTGGATGTGTTGGGCAAACATGCTTTTCACACTGCAATTTTTCTTCTGATGGTGTCTCCATTGATGGTCCGTGGTACAAGCAAGAACCTCTTTACTTGCAATGGAAACAATGGGATTGCCAAAGTGATTGTCGTTATTATTGCATGCTGGATAGAGAGAAAGAAAGAGAAGCACTTGGTCATGGTCCTGTCAAGTACCATGGTAAATGGCCCTTCAAGCGTGTATATGGAATTCAGGTTTGCTCTTCTAGTAGTTCTATTCTCATTAGCCTTTTTGTTTTCTTCTTAAATGCTCAAGATCAATCCTATTAATCTCGAGAAAACTTAAATGACCTATTGTTTATGTGCTCAGGAGCCTGTTTCTGTTGCTTTCTCTGCCCTTAACCTTGCAATGCATTTCCATGGTTGGCTATCCTTTTTCATTCTTCTCTACTACAAGTTGCCTCTGAAACAAGATAAAAAGGCCTACTATGAGTATGCCTCTTTGTGGCATATCTATGGGCTCTTATCATTGAACTCCTGGTTCTGGAGTGCTGTTTTCCATAGCCGGTGAGGTTCTTCTTTTTAATCAGACTTTCATTTGTGAGGACTTTATCATTATATAATTTTTCTTCATCTTTTTTTCATTTTTGTTATCCATGCATACATGACTTTGTTTATTTTACCATGTTCAATTTTATGTTCCTTATCTTGCATTGTCTGTTTGAAATGCAGGGATGTGGACTTGACAGAAAAGTTAGACTATTCTTCTGCAGTGGCATTTTTAGGGTACTCGCTAATTATGTCTATATTAAGAAGTTTCAATGTGAGGGATGAAGCTGCAAGAGTCATGGTTGCCGCACCACTACTTGCTTTTCTGACTACTCATATACTGTTCATCAACTTCTATAAACTAGACTACGGTATTGCATCCATTCTCTTTTTGTCTTCTTTCTAGACCAAGGTTTAGTACATAAAATGTTTCTATTCATTCTTAAATGGCTACAATTACTCGAGGAAGTAAGGTTTTCTTCAACGTTACTCAAAGTTTTCTCATAGTATGTAGTAAGAAACTGACAAGATTCCTGACATCTTACAGGGTGGAACATGCAAGTTTGTGTTGTGATGGCAGTTGCTCAGCTTCTCCTGTGGGCGATTTGGGCTGGTGTCACAGGCCATCCTTCTCGCTGGAAGTTGTGGGTAGTAGTAATTGGAGGTGGCCTGGCAATGCTCTTAGAAATCTATGATTTCCCTCCATATGAAGGATATGTGGATGCCCATGCGCTTTGGCATGCTACCACAATCCCTCTTACCTACATTTGGTGGAGTTTCATAAGGGATGATGCCGAGTTCCGCACCTCTAATCTCCTTAAGAAGGTTAAGTAGCATGTAGTAAAACAAACAGGCAAACCTATTTGACCTTTTCTTAGACCTGGCAGCAAAGTTTGATAGTTTAGAGGGTTCGGCATATTTTGTCTGTGTTGTAGTCTTCTCTCCTTTTCTGGTGAAAGATTCAAGTAGCAGGATGGGATTCTGTAGTAGAGCATGAGCTTGTGCAGATCTTCCTAATCTTTTTCTTTCTTTTTTCTTATTTTCATGGAGGATTATCTCAAAGCATCGCACTATTACATAAGGATGTTACCCCCTGTATCCCATACTTTGGTCTCCTGCATCCTTGTGTATCAATGCTTAGGTTTTGTTTTCCGAACGTGCATGTTGATCTGAGATCCCTGTCACTTGAAAAAAAGATTAATTGTCATTTGAAGGATCATATAATCATTAACCATCTGCGTTGCTATTTTAGAATGTAAATGAATTGAGTTCCATTTGAGCATTGACTTGTTTACTTGCATTAATTTGGAGTGGATAATATTTTATTGTCAAGGTCATGGTATGCATGTTTAGGAATGTGATAGTTTAGGAATGTGATAGTGGTTGTTTTTAAAAGTATTTTTTATTTAAAAATATATTAAAATATTATTTTTAAAAAATTATTTTTAATACTATTGTATTAAAATGATTTGAAAATATTAAAAAATTAATTCAAAATAAAAAATAATAATAATCTAAAAAAATTATTTCTAAAATACAAAAACAACTGAGATTTTAGTTTTAAAGAGTTCAACTAAAATTATTAAGACTAGATTCAAATTTATTCAAATTAATCATCAATTATGCAAGCTTATGTTTAGTTAGAAATATATTTAAGTATTTTTTTTTATTTTTAAGTCAAAGAAAGTTATAAATATATTAAATTAGAAATAACTTTTGATTTGAAGTTTATTATAAAATTTATTTTAAATTTTAAATTAATTAAAAGTTCAAATTTGTACTTTGTTAACTTATAAATTATAGCTTTGAGTTATTTTTTACCTAGAGTTTGTTTTGTATTATAGTAGTGATTGTTTTTTAAAATATTTTTTATTTAAAAATATATTAAATAAATTTTAAAAAAAATATTTTTAATATTAATAAATTAAAAAATATAAAATCACAAAAAAAAATAATTTTTGCAAATGCATTTTCCATGGGTTCTAAATATGTTTTTAATTCAAAGTCATCTTGATTTTTATTTTTAAAATTTATTTATTAAAATAATTTTTGAATTACAAATCAAACTTAGAAAGTCATGTTAAACATGTGTCAAAGAAAACTTGTATATGTAAAATTTGTTATTATTACCTCCAATG
Organism: Populus euphratica; assembly: GCF_000495115.2. NCBI lineage: Eukaryota > Viridiplantae > Streptophyta > Magnoliopsida > Malpighiales > Salicaceae > Populus > Populus euphratica. The sequence goes on along the minus strand of NW_011501869.1, from coordinate 10,290 downwards.
AAAATTCATTCCTTTTAGTGTTTAATGTTGACCAACGTTTTTTTTTAAATTAGCATATTAAATTTAAAATCTTAATAGAATAATACCATTTGAGAAAAAATAGGTGAAAAACACTTTAAAACATGATATTTTTTTTAAAATGTTGCTATTACTAAGTGTGACAACTTAACATATCGCATTTTAAAAACACGACATCAATTAAAATTTAAGTGTCTACCTAGATCGAAGAACACAGAGACTTAACAACTAATCTCTCTCTTTCTCTCTCCAAACTAACCGATACCCTCAACCTTTATCTCTCTAAAAAAACCACCAAATACTTTTTCCCTTTAAAACAACAAAAGATTGGGCCTATCCTACCCTTTAAGTATTCTTGGATATTTTTGTGTTCAAAATTCATTGTTGTCTTGGTTGTCATTGTCATCCCAATTTTTTTTCTAATTCAATAAGTAAATAAAATAATTTTTTAGGTTGAATTTAGAGTTTATTGAATTAATGATGTATTAGTTATGAATGATTTAGGACTTGGCATCTTTTTAGTTCATATGAGGAGTCTTTAAAAAAAATATTTATGTTGTTGTTTTGTAAACCCTAGGAAATAAATGTCCGTGTAAATTGCAAACTAAATAAATGGGAAATAAAAGTGAAGAAATTCATGTACAAATTTAAATAAAATAGAAATTTTGAATTTTTCAAATGAAATATTTTGAGATATCATAAATTTAACCCGAAAATATTAAGAGTTGGATTAAATTAAAGAAAACGAACTAAACTAAAAAGTTGAGGGGTAGAATTATAAGAAATGAAAAGAAGTTTAACTTATTTATAAGAAGAAAAGATGTGGGGGCAAAAATAATACACTTAAAAGAAATGAGGTGTAAGCGTAAATAAGAGAAATAATGGGACATAAATACCCCTCTCCCTTCCTCATCAAAACTAGTAGCAACTATTAAGATAGAGCGAGGGGTTTTTGATTTTGTTCTTGTCAAATCAAGAGAGGAATACCAAAAATCTCAAGAACTCATCCAATATTAACGATTTATAGATAGAATAAACGCTTGTGAGCAATAGATTAATAAACAAATTTAAGGTAGAGAGAGAAGGGAGGGTTAGTTATCATTAGAAAAGGGGGAGTCGAAAATTTTCGACTGGTTGAGAATCAAAAACTTAATTCTTACTGAGCAAGGAGTTTTAAAAATGGCTCTATAAGTCGTTTTGAATTTGATTACAAATTAATGACTTACTATTGAATTTTTATTAGGATTCTTATATTGAACTAGGGGAAATTAATTAAATCTTAAAATTAAGTTAATCCATGTATTATATGTGATTGAGGGCATGAAATAATAATGATTCATCAAAGAAAATGTATGGATAATTGAGTTAGGGGGTGGTCGATCATATGAAAAGCAAAAAAGAAAATGGAGAAATTGTGGTTTTTCTTATTAAATTTATTATAATAGGTTGTTTTTTATATGAATAAGTGTGTGAATTGAATGAAATTAGCATGAAAGAAACTAGGGAACTCTTGGTTCCTTAAAGCCCTGCTTTCGACCAATTGTGTATTAAAGAGGGAGGATGTTTAATTTGATATATTTAGCTTGATGACATATATTTACTAGTGTTGAAATGAGAAAAAATACATGTAGAAATAACAAGGATTGTGTTTAGAAGAATATTGTTGAAAAAATTAGTAATATTGATAAAAATGTTCTATTTTGATGTTAAGAAGAAAGATTGAGATAAATAGAGTAAATTGGCTCTTAAAAGATATTTTTAACACTCTTATGTGGTATGTGATATGGCTAGAGGTTGAGATAAAAGAGGAAAAGTTGAATTGTTGATGTTGTGTGTAAATGAAAAAGGTTGCCAAATCTGGATTTATTCATCTCCTGACTTTTTTAGAGAATTGGAGTAAGAGGATGAGGGAATTCGAATGACGTCCATTCATTGGAATTGTAGTTTTAGATGTTGAATAACTAAAAATATTGGTCTTACTCAATTTGAAGCCATAGACAATTATAGGGTAAGATGTTAAATTCGTTGACGAGTAATTTTGAGTACCTTGGGGCCAGAACTAGGTTCTCCTTCCTTTATAAGGCTTGTAGCCTTATGTCCTAGCTTTCCAATGAGACCAACCTCACTTAAAATAGAGTCCTAGAACTTTGAATGTAGTCAAAATTTTGAGAAGAGGTCGAAATGCGACCTTTGCTAGCAGATTTAGAAAGCATTAAAACGACTATCTAAATGCGTTAAGGGTGAAAACTGGGTCCTTTTCCTTCTAAGAACATGTGATATTACATCTTAGCTTCTAAAAGAAATGAATTATGTTTGAAATGAAAATTTATAATGATAACTATGGTCGGACAAAGAATGACAATATTAATGGGTGAAATGGAAAAAACATAAAATATAAAGAAAGGAATAATTAAAAGAAAGACATATATTAGCTGATATGGTTATTATGAAATTTATCCTTGAATAAGGATAATTTATAAGATATGCCAGTGATTTTAGGAGAGATCACAAACATGGGGCAACAACAGCAAAAGAGCACAAGTAGAGCTTTTACTGCGAGTATGTGAGTTGCACCTATTATTTTCTAGTTAAATTTCATGATTTAATATGTTATTGAAGTGAAAAGTGAATTAGTGTTGTGATGTCGCAGACACACAAATTAATTACCCTAGCTAAACTAAACAAAATAGTGGAGAGCAAGCAAGCGGTAAATCTCACGAGGAAGGTTTAGTTCATATTTTTATCATAGATGATATGCAATTGGGGGGAGTTTTGAGGTTATTTAGGCTATAGCAGAACAAAACAATCAAGCTAAATTAAATAAATTATAAAATTATCAAGAGAATAAATATTGGTTTCAAGTAGATGTCCATCTACAGAAATCAAAACCAATCATTGAAATGATACATTGATTTATATTCTGAATATTTATTTTTTTCTTAATATTAGTTAGTTAATCGATCTACTTTATAATTAACCCTAACCATCAAACAACTACAATGTCCACGCTAGTAATTTAATTCAATGGTAATATTAAGAATTAAATAAGTTGATTAATCTAGACAACAAAATTATCTACAATCCATGTTTGATTTAATCAAATGTTTTTTATAAGATTAATAACATAGATTTGCCATAATTATTAAACTCAGTTGCTTCACAAGTTTATATACTACAACTCTAGTTTTGATAGTAAACTTAGCAATAAATTAGTTAAAACAGTAATTTAAAGTCCGCTCTAGTAATCAAACTAAATAATAATAGAAAATAAGCATAAATAATCATAAAAAACAAACATACTTATTATGTAAACTAAAAAGAAAAGGTAAATTAGATCTTACTGTTCTTGAAATCCAAAGCTTTCTGTTTCATTGCAACCAAGAAAAAGAACTTACCTTATATTTCTATTGAGAGACTAATCAAAAGAAAAGATGAATACATAATTTCAGGAATAGGAGGAAAGTATGAGTTTTTCTTCTTTTTTTTGGCTTCCCCCTCTTCCTTTCTCTCTTTCTTTTTATTTGATAAGAAACCCTAATTCCTTTTTCCTATAAAATAGTCATTTTCTAAGTAGATAATTTATATTAAAGTAGTGCAATAACTATTTTTCTATAAAAAAAATAGCCTTGTATAAAATCTTCTAAGCTTTTAATTTGGACTTAAAGGAGTTAAATTGCCAAAATAAAGATTTGGATGTCAGTTTGAATGGTTTGAGAAGTAAACTGGACTTACTTCTTCACAAAATTTATCTGCTGACACAATTCATATGTTATTTTAGAAAAATTATATATCTCTCATAGAAGCTCCTTTTCTACTGATATTTGGTAGGATGATAGGTCTTCGAGTCACAAATCCAATAATATTAAGTTTCATCAAATGGACTTCTTTAGCTCAAGATATTGAAATGGGAATGACTGAAGATCAACACTAGCAGCATGCAAGATTTGTCTTTGAAGGCTGTGATTTCCATACTCTTTCTCTTTTTATTTTTCTTACCATATATTTATAAAAAAGTATGGATGTTAACTTTCTAATTTCACTAGAATCATTTCTTTTTTACTTTTAGAGCTCAAACTTTGCACAAAACATCAATCGAATGTCAAATCCATCATTTGCCTCCAATTTACTTCCTTTTGAATCTTAAAAGTGCCTTCAAAATATAAAATAAAGAATATGAAGGCATTATATATATAAAACATAGGTAAAACACCACATAAATATGAGTAAAACTATCGAATAATATGGTTACATCAATTAGCGAATGTTAAATATTTTATGAAATTTTGTGTAATGATATTGTTATTTCGGATAGTATTCTGAATGTATATGTGCTCAATATGAATGGTCTTTCATGTGAATTCCTAAGTAATGAAAGACTTGTAGGCATAAAAAATATGAGAAATATGATATGTGAAATGGACTAGCATACATTTCGTATATGTCAGGATCTCAAGTAAGAGATCACTATGTATTGACACATATATATTTACTGTTGACACGACTAAAAGATTGATGTCATCTCCCAAGTGCAGGAGTGTCAAAGTAATAAATAACCCGGCAAGACCGGGGTCGAACCACAGGGGAATTAATTGTATAAATTATAAACAAAAATAATAATAACAACAACAACAATAATATTAGTAGCAATAATAATAATAATAATAATACTAGTAGTAGTAGTAGTAGTAAACAAAAAAAAAAAAAAAGAAGAAGAAGAGAATTTTGAGATGAAATATTATCGTAATGATTAAACAATGATAAAAATAAACATCAAGGTTAGAGGATCCATTAATGGTATGTCAAACAAGTGATTAGTACTTAAAAGTGCATTTTTATCAAGGTTTTATATCATCATTTTGCACTTGAAGTATCAATAACTCTTTAACTAAAACATGTTTTATAATAATGTATCTAATAATATAAAATACCTAAAATTTGTGGTAAATGTTCATTTTAAATGCAGGCTTATCACATAAATGAAAGGATTGATTGATGAATTTAAGAACTGAAATTGAAAGGACAAAGAGATGGCCAAACTTAGAAAAGAGATGTCGGTGCAATCCAAACCAGAACACTATTCGATAATTGGGTCATATCTAGAGCTATAGATCTCAGATTTGGGTCTACTTTATATGGATGAAAAGGTAAGACATAGGTCTACAACTTTCATATGGAGCCCAAGATCTAAAAAGGTCATTTTCAAGTCCAAATTGTTACAACAACAAAGAAGCCTGAATTTGTCCTCCAGCCCGAGCACTGTTCAGTATTTTGGCCATATCTGAAGTTATAAAAGTTGAAATGAGCTAAAGTTTTTACAAAAGAAATCTGAGACAATTTCCTACAATTTTGGCCTATAAAAGGAGGAATTTGCCATGCATTTAGGCATCTTGGTTTCCAGATCAAGATCATGCTCTTCCTTTCTCTCTTTGTATTTTTTGTAATGCTTATGCTTTGCTTTCCTCTTTGTATTTTTTTTCCTTTCTCTCTTTGTATTTTTTGTATTGCTTATGCTTTGCTTTCATTAATATCAAGTTTATGTCTTTCATTTCCTTTTATTTTCTTAGTTAACTTTTATCTTATTTATGTTTTTATTTTGTTTATTTATTTTTCTTTCTTTCATTATGTCTAGCTAAGTTTATTATGTCAAGGTGAAAAGGCTACACTAATGGTGTAAGAATAAGTATAGTGTAAACTTAATATGGACTTTAATGTTTGATACTAACATGTTTTGTATTTGTTATCTTGTTCACTCTTTAATACTTTGCTTGTTAAATGACTAACCTTGATTTATGTTATATAACACTTGGTACAACAAATACTTGGCACTCTCATAGCCCATACTGTATGGTATAACCGACACCTGAGCTATGAAAGGAACTTGATTTGTTGTTAACATAAGTTATAATCATGAATGCTTGACGAGATTTACAAGTATTAGCATTAATCGAATAAGATGACTAATGTAATCATGTTAACAATCTATAATTAAATTGGAACCTCCTTTGTGTGTGGTTTCCAATTGAATAATAAGAGTTTATACTATACTTGTTTGACATACTATTAGTGGAACCTCTAACCTTGACATTTGTTATTATCATTGTTTAATCGTTACGTTAATATTCCATCTCAAAGTTCTCATCTTCTTCTTCTTCTTCTTCTTCTTTATTATTATTATAGTGCAATGTTTGATTCCCTTAAGCTTTTCTCCTCAACCCATGTAACAAGCTTTGGGCCAATAGCTCCCAACTCAGTTGACTTTAGGGTATTAGGTGTTAAAACACCCCTTCGTGCTTAATTGTTTAGGTTAGGGAGGCTATGAAACCAAACTTATCTATATTTTTATTATCATCATTTTTTTTCTTTTTTTGTTTTTTTTCTTTGTGTTTTTTTTTTAAATTATATACTATCCTTATCCCTTAGTTGTTACCTTTAACAAAAGAACATAAATAATGTAATAATCCAATATGCAACCCACAATCATATGTTAAAGTATGTGTGTGTGTAAATTAAGGTTTAAAATACATGTTAAATGAGTATATGAGCATAATTAAGTGGTAACAATGCAAGAGTTTGTAAACCTGAATATTTCAAGAAGTATTCTGATAGACCTTATTAAAAATAGTTATTAAGATACATCTCAAGAGTCTTAAAAAGATCTCATTTACTCTATCATCATAGTAACAACAATTTTGCACATGCTTTATGAAATAGAAAACACAGTTAGTTATTTTTTTTTATAGCTACTACCCTCTTCCCCCAACCAAAACAAGATATTGTCCTCAATGTTCTAAGGTAGAAAGATAGAGTATAAAAGATATCACCTGAAATAACGAACACTAATAAACCTGAAACACACTTAAACAAAAATAAGAAATAACAAAACATAATAATAAAACAAAAAGACACAAAAAATTTACAAATGAAGACTCAAATCTAATCTAAGCTTTTTACGACTTTCCTTAGATGACCAATTTAAGCGACTCATAGAGGGATCAATTACAGGAATGAAAGATTGTAATTGGTCAATCAATTGTTCAGCAGTAGCAGTAGAGATTATGATTTGTCGTGCAGAAGATGTTAGAAATTCCTGTTCCACAATATGATCAAGAAAAGACAACAACTTATCATAATAACCATTAACATTTAACAAACCTATGGGTTTATGGTGAATGTGCAGTTGGGCCCAAGAGGAAATATGAAAGATCTCTTCCAATGTGCCTAGACCACCTGGTAAAGGAATGAAGGCATCAGCATGGTTAAACATTGCATTCATTCGAGCTGACATTTTAGAGACCTGAAATTCCTCTCTAATTGTTTTTCCACTGATGTCCCTTTGTGCTAAAGCTTCAGGGATGACCCCCAAAAGTTGACTACCTCCTAAAAATACAGCTATTGACACACCGCCCATTAACCCTAGACTGCCTCCCCTATACACTAAATGAATCTTTCTCTCAGCTAGCACTTGACCAAGATGATTTGCTGATTCTAAAAACTCATTTTCTTTCCCAAGACTAGATCCACCAAAAACACAAATATTTCTTATGTGATAACCTGAGAAACTTGTCATTTCTACACACTTCTATATTTGTTGAATGTATGGGTTGAGTAGAAATGAAAGGAAGGAAAAAAGGATTTTATAGATGAGAAATTAAAAAGGCAATCATACCACCTTTATATAGGCCAGCTGGAGTCTCGCACACTCTCTCTCTCTCTTTATTTATTTATTTATTTATTTTTAAAAAAAGTATGTGTATGTGCAGGTATTTGTGATTATGGCTCACATATTCCCTTTGGTTTTACGTCCAAGAACGACTTAAACGCACTCTGTGGGTCGGAGATAGGCTTCTCATCCAGTTTTCTTAAAAACTAGCAAACAGGGTCTTTTTTAGTCAGATTCCCAAGACTAAGTTATTCATGTTCTTTATGAAATAGTGGTCATAAATCATGAATTGCACGATGCACATCTCCACTAGGATGCGTCTCAAGAGTGAATTGAAGATTATCTAAAGACTCCTTACCCAGGCCATCCTTAATGAATTGTATTTTATCTTCACAGCTTATAGATACCATTTCTAAAGAATGACATTGTGCATTACAAGTCCATCTGGCACATCAATGACAGACTTTCAATCGTTTTGCATGACATTTCTTTGCAAAAGTACTTTTACCTGTTATAGGCATGTGTGAAATGAAGGAATTAGAGGAACCACCTGATAATTAAACCTTTGCTTCAATCAACCAGTGAATATCTTTACGAATTTTATGATTCATTAACAACCTCAATCTTGCACATCTAGCACGGTAAATTTTTATAATCGCATTCTGAGGTAGAGCGGGAAAATAATTTTTCATTTTTTCAAGATTAGTGTCCATTATCAACTGAGAATTAGAAGAGAGATTCAAAGAATTGCACAAATATATACAAGATATTAGTTATTATAGGAAATTGAAAGAACCAACTTAAGTCACGGAGTATCGTTGTCCGCCATTTGACCGGGTTGAGAGAAGCTAGCAAAAATCACTCAAAAAGAAACACAAAAATAATATGAAAGAAAAAAATCAATCTTTATATACAAGATCACCCAATTCAATATCACAGGCCCTATATGGATACATATGTTTCACAATAAAAGGACTGCTCCATCTTAATCTTAGTTTTTCAGGAAATAAATGTGGTCGAGAATTATAAGGCAAAACTTTTTGACCAACATTGAATTTTTTCTCAGAATATTCTTGTCATGAAACTCTTTGATTCTTATTTTATGAATTCTTGAATTTTCATATGCATCATTTCTTATTTCCTCAAGCTCATTTATTTGTAATTTTTGCAGTTGACTAGCATCATCCAGATTTGAATTGAAAGCTTTAATAGCCCAATAAGCTTTATGTTCAAGTTCCACAGGCAAGTGACAAGATTTTTCATAGACTAGTTTATAAGGTGACATACCTAATGATGTTTTATAAGCACTTCGATAAGCCCAAAATGCATCATTAAGTCTTAAAGACCAATCTTTCCTATTAGGGTTCATTGTTTTCTCCAAAATGTGTTTGATCTCCCTATTAACAAGCTCTACTTGTCCACTTGTTTGAGGGTGATAAGGGGTGGCAATTTTGTGTGTGATTCCATATTTCTTCATTAAAGACTTAAATAGCTTGTTGCAAAAATGTGTTCCACCATCACTTATTATGGCTCGAGGGATTCCAAATCGACTCAAAATATTTTCTTTCAAAAACTTTATCACTATTTTGTGATCATTGTTTCAACTTGGAATTGCCTCTATCCATTTTGAAACATAATCTACTGCGACTAATATGTACAAGAAACCAAATAATGGAGGAAATGGACCCATGAAATCTATACCCCAACAGTCAAAGATCTCAATGACAAGAATAGAATTTAAAGGCATCATTGACATTTTAAAATCGATCCCAACTTTTGATAATTTTCACAAGACTTATAGAATGCATATGAGTCTTTGAACATGGTAGGCCAGTAAAATCCACTTTGTAAGATTTTTGCAGTTGTCTTTCTTGATGAGAAATGACCCCCACATGCCTTAGAATGACAAAATTTAATGACACTACTTACCTCATTGTTAGGAATGCATCTTCGAAATATTTGATCAGGAATGCATCTTTGAAATATTTGATCAGGATAATATTTGAATAAATAAGGGTCATCCCAATAAAAGTTCCTCACTTCGTTCAAGAACTTTCTTTTATAATGGGTACTCCAATGAGTTGGCAATTGTCCTGAAATAAGAAAATTGACAATATTAGCAAAACAAGGCATTGTAGAGATGGAAAGTAAAGATTCATTAGGAAAGTAGTCATCGATTAGTGTGATGTCAGTTTTCCAATCTATTGTCAATCTTGACAAGTGATCTACGACAACATTTTTGCCGCCTTTCTTATCTTTGATTGTGATATCAAATTCTTGAAGTAACAAAATCCAACGCACCAATTTAGCCTTAGAATCTTTCTTACAAAGAAGATATTTCAATTTTGCATGATCACTAAAAACAACAACAGGTGAGCCAACAAGATAAGACCTGAATTTTTCACATGCAAATACTACTACAAGTAATTCTTTTTCAGTGGTGGTATAAGTCATTTGAGCACTATTTAAAGTTTTACTTGCATAGTAAATCACATAAGGTTTTTTATCTTTTCTTTGTCCCAAAACAGCATCTACGGCATAATCACTAGCGTCATACATTATTTCAAAAGGTAATGACCAATTAGGAGGTTGAATGACAAGAGCACAAGTAA
>NW_011501875.1:24246-30507 GCF_000495115.2 Populus euphratica | reverse complement strand
ATCTATTTATTAGTTTTTTATTCGTGTTATTTGATTTGGAATAGTTGCTTCAGGTTAAATAATACAAATATTACAACTGAAAGGGTTTTTTTTAAAGACTCCTAAGGTTTCTTCTCCGGCCATTAACAACCTGACTTGACAGGACACTCTCACGTGCTATGCATTAGAGAGTCTTCCTCCTCCACTAAATGCAAGCGGCCAATTATAATTGGCGGGTCAGTCTAAGGCACTGCAACAACATCACCCAGACAATAATAATTCTAGTAATAATAATAATAGCCAGGGCATCATTTTTATCATATCCACATCATATATATATATATATATAACAGAAAAAACAAAAGGTTATCTTTATAGTGATTTGTCCTCGAATCATTGAGGCAAGGGGTCCCATATTCCCGCTAGCTGCTGCAATGCAACGAGGCCAGCCAATGGGGTGTAACCTGTAACATCTTTTATTCCAGGGGAGGGGAATAGAGAAAAGACATTGATGGATGAAAAGAAAAGGTGTTCATTAATACAGAGTACATAATTGTGGTTGAACGAGTTTTAGATTTATTAGGTTTTTATTCGTGTTATTTGATTTTGAATAGTTGGTTCCTTAGGTTTTTACCGGTGTAACGGGTTTTTTTTAACACCCCTAGGTGAGATGATGGAGTCGATTGTTGATGTGCAGATTTCTTTTCCGGTCATTAATAACCTCATATGGTCCAGACCAGACCTGAATTGACAGGACACTCTCATGTGCTGCCCTTCACCAAGAACCAACTAAAAGACCATTGACTTGATTCGGCAATGAGGATCAAACCAGTGAAACAAAGATGGGTCAACAGACGAGATTAAGGACGCGTCTTCTATGAATTGTTCTTGCCTGGCTTCTTGCTGCAATTTCGCAGTCATGGAAGGCTGGTTGAATTTAGGTTGTTTGGTAAAATTAAAGTCTTTTGTTTATCCCTTCATTACAGGCTTCAAAAATTCAAGCAATAAAAAAGCATTACAGGCTTCAAAAATTCAAGCAATAACAAAAAAAAAAAAAACTCCTTGTATTTCTGTTTCTAATAAGGGAATTGAGTAACAAAAGTGGATGCTTTTATTAAACATACCTCATGTAATCTGACAACGTTTGGATGCTTGAGGAGCTTCAAAGTTGCAATCTCCCTTTTAATCTGTAGTAATTATAATAATTAAAACAATTCTAAAGAATGCGTAAATAATAATTATAAACAGCAATTTGTCTGCCCACGAAAATTTAGGATGGGATCTAAGAAAATCAAAGCAATCTATTAACAAGAAAGCCATATTCCCACCCCATTTCTTGCTTTGCTTTTTTACAGCAAAAAAACGTGTAAAGAAAGGAATTCTTTTTTTTTTTTTTGTTTCAGAATGAGAACACCGACCAGGAAACAGAGAGATGTAATTGTAACACAGAAGAAGAAACCCGGAAGAAATTAAAGGTAAAAGACCTGATCGGTGATCTTGAGGTCGATGATTCTGTTCTTCTCAAGAATCTTAACAGCAAAAGGTTGGCCAGTCTCAATGTTCTTAGCCAGTTTAACTTTCCCGAAATTGCCTTCGCCTAGAGTCCTTCCCAGCTCGTATTTTCCAAGTTGCATTCCCTTCTCCTTCTTCTGCTTCTCCTCCTCCTTTCTCACCATTCACCAATAGTTTCTCTCACACTCACAAAGCACTTTTCTTCGTTTTCCTCTTCTTTTCCTGGTTTCCCTCTCTCTGCCAAAAATACAAACACCCCCACGAAATCAAATGAAAGTGGCGGGTGTTTAAATCCCCTCCCTCCCTCCCTCCCTCTCTCTCTCTTTCTCTCTCTCCCTCCGCGTGATTTTCTCCTCTGTTTTCTCTCAAATTATCAGGGTGGAATAATGAAGACAGAGCTGTTCGGTATTATCGTTAATTTCAAACTCTGTTAGTGTTTTTATAGATGTCCGTCTGTACGTTGCCTGCTTGGTTCGCTGGATATTAATAATTTTTTTTAACAATAGTGATTTTAAGAAAAATACATATAATTCATTAAATTATTGAAATATATTTACTTTAAAAAAACTAATCAATTTTTTAAATTGAAATTAATGTAAAACATTACTGTTAAAATATAATATTTTCACATGTTTTTTTCAATTTAAATGACATCTAAAAAACTCATGTTTCCTAATCAATGTTTTAAATTAAAAGTAAAACACTTTATTATGGAGTTTATTATATAATTTTTTAAAAAACACAAAACATTACTATAAACAAACTATATAGTTATATGATATGGAAGATATTTTCTTAAGATAAAAGATTTAATTTCAATTGATGAATAAATTGGTCTGAAAAATATTCTTATCTTGTAAATAAAAATAAAAAATGTTTATAAAACAATATTTTAAAATAAATAAAAGTCAAGTTGAGTTAATTTTTCAAATCTATTACTTAGGTTATAAAATTAAAGTGATTCTATTAATGACAAACTAAAAAAATCAATAAGTAAGATTTTTAATTAAATAAATATTAAAAGATAAAATTGAAAAACAATTAACAAAACTCAAAAAAAAAAAGAAAAAATAGCAATTAAAAAAATTAGGACTAAATTGAATATAATAAATAAATAAAATTAAATGTTTAGGGAAAAATAAAATTAAATTAAATGTATAGGGATGAGATTATAAAAAACAATTCCATTAATTGAGAAAATAACAATTAGAATTAGGATCAAATTTTACATAGAAATTAAATAAAAATAAATATGTAGAGGTGAAATAAAAAAAACCAAGAAAAATAATTCAAAACAAAACAAATAACAATTAAAAAATAAAAAAATAAATTTAAAAATAAATTAATAAAATCAAATGAGCATGGATGAAATTGAAAATAAAATTTAGTTTGAAATAATCAATGTAAATAAAAAATAAAAAATAAAACAAGAGGGATTGAATAAAAAATACTAGGGGCTGGTGTGATGTTTTGCATGGCTAATACACAATCTAAAAAAGAAAAAAAAAGGAATATAAAAAAAATAAAAACAATTTTAGGTCAAACCATGTTAAATCACTACATACACATCACCTAAATAAATAAAAAATGTTGAGATGAATTAAATAATGTGGCCAAAGGATTTTTTAATTTTTATTTTATTTATACAAAGCCAAAAGTACCCATAGAATTAAATAATAATAATATATAAATCATGATAAAATTACAACCAAACTCGTGAAGCTAGGATTAAAACATTTAAATGATAAAGATAATCTAGTAATTTTATTACTAACAAAAATTTAAAATAAAAAATTATTGTTATGCATTAAAAAATAAAAATATCAAAATAACTTCATATAATCCTTAAAAAACATTTATTTAATGGTGAAAAGACTACCTTATTCTTAAAACATAGGCAATAAATGATCAGGGCATTATAATAATTAGACTATTGTATTTTAGAACATAGTGATGTCACTAGAAAATTAGTTTTTTTTTTGGATTAATTTTTTTAATCACCAAACCAATTTTTTACACTATCTTCACACATCTTTTCTTCTTTTTTTTACATCATAAAATTTCACCCATTTGTTAATTGTGACAATCCAATCATCAAACCTATCTTTTACATTGTCTTCACACATCTTTTCCTTCTTCTTTTTTTATATAAAATTTCACATGTTTATTAATTGTGACAATCATTTTCACTCAACTTATTATGCCCAACCAATATTTAAAACAATAATTTAAATTTAAATTTTAAATTTAACCTGTTATAAATTTTAGTTCATAAATTAGATAAATTAATGTGATTATTTTATTTTATAAAAATATTAAAAATAATATTATTTAAAAAACTAAAAAAATAATAAAATTTTATATTTTAACTTGGTTTTTTCTTGGGTGGTCGTAACAAGAATCAATCTAGGTTCTTGATTGAGCTATATAAAATTATTTTTATTTAAATCCAACCTAACATTCATCCGTGTCACAAGTCAATATGGCATGCCGAGCTGGGTGTTGAAGCAATTATTTAACACATGGCGTCACTAAGCGTAATTCGAAAACCAAAGATGAGAGGTTGTAATGATAACAACGAGTTCGTGGACTTTTCAACATCTAACGTGGACGTTTCCCATTGTATCAATTACATAATTGGACCCCTTCCATTTTTAATTGATTTCCCAATGGCTCACCCACGTCACCTAATTAAACATTATTGTTAGTTAATTAATTGGTAATTGCCATGTGTTTATACAAGGCAAGCAACGCCATGGCATGTGATACATGGCTTCCACTCCACAAAAAACACGTGGCATTGAAAAGAGAACATATCCTTTCTCAATTATAAAATAATGTTTTTATATTCCAACTTAATATTGTAACAATATTTTCAATAAAAAACAGCGACTAGCATGATCATGCAGTTAAATATTATCTTATGGGTTAAAATATCTTTAAGCTAATTCATGCATCTCAAGAAAACAAAGGTTGCTTTTCAATGATAATTTATTTAAGAGTGTGACTCTATTGCTTTTTAAATAAATTTTCATAATAAAATACATCTTAATAATGTTTTTTTATTTTTTAATATAAACATATCAAAATAATTTAAAAGCACTAAAAATATATTAATTTAAAATAAATAAAAAAATAATTTTTTTTTAAACATAAAAACAAGTAGGAAACAAAACATCCTAAAATCAGGAGAATTTCGAGGCCACAAATATAAATCTATCTAGAAAAGGCAGGAAAACAATTATAGAAAGAGGGGTGAAAAAGACAGCCACATGCAAAGAAGCGAAGCCAGATCACATGTTCAGTTTTTGTGTTCAAAATTGCACCGATCTTCTAGGAGGGGTCCTCTGGGATTTTTCTCTTTATTCTTCTCTTCTGTCCCTAATCTTAATTAGGTAGGGACTGACGTGTCCTTCCTTTTCTCATGAAATTAGATTAATAAGATGGAAAAGAAGGAATTAAGGACTCAATAAGACGACAAATTAGATTAAAAGGTCGATTTTGTGTGTCTCCCCCCCCTCTATGTTGGTTTAAGAGGGGGGTTGATCAAGATTAGGGCTGTGGATTAGGCTCATTAAAGCAACTAATTCTAGAAACAATAATTGATGGCAAAATATAGTGCCCCACCTCAATGGTAGATTTTGGAATGTAAACGAAGGCGAATCCTTTGAAAATTAAGGCTACAGAATTTCAAAGCTCATCCACCTCTCTGTCCCATGCATATAAAATCTGAAAGGCGCAAACTAGGGCTTGATCTAGCGGTGGAAGGGGCTTGTCTCCTTCCACTGCACCTGGGTTCGAGCCCTAGCATGCACGCCTGTCACCCCTGCGGTGCCTTACATGCTTACTGGGTTTGCAGGATATTCAGTGGGCCGTGGGGATTAGTCGTGGTGCGCGCAAGCTGGCCCGGATACCCCACGTAAATCAAAAAAAAATATATATATATTAAATAACATGAACAGCAGCTCAGCAATTTGGAGGCAGCCTCCAGGCTCCATTATTGACCCGTGTGAGGTTGTAAGGTTCATGAACCTGCCGGAATCATCAAGCTGCCCGTACCTAGAGTTCGACATCACAACGACCTTCAATTTCTTATCTCATGCAATGTCACTATTGGTCAAATGGCCATGTTTTTGTTTTTGTTTTTGTTTTGTGGGAATGAATGCCCATCACAATCTTTTATTCGATGATCCAACTTCTTCAAACTGATTTGCCACCTTATTGTAAGAGATGACGAAAAAAACTTCACGTTTCATGAGATATTATCCTAGGCAAGATATGCGAGACTGATTATACACTAAAAATATGTTTGAAGATATGTTTGTAGTTATATTTTAAAATATTTTTTATTTAGAAAAATATATTAATAATATTTTTATTTTTAAAAATTATTTTTCAAATCAGTACATCAAAATAATTTAAAAATATATTAATTTAAAAAAATTAACTTTTTTAAAAATACTTTTAAAACGCAGTTGTACTTAATAACTGAATTAGTTATCAAATTGGTTGTGTTGTAAAAATAAATTCCTTATAATAGGTTTTTAACGGAATGATTTTTTAATATTTAAGTTAGTGAATATTTAAAAAATAATAAATGAGAAAATGCAAGTGTTGAATTTGATAAAATGAAATTATGACTTGAATTTGATAGACACTATTTTGTTTATGCAGCAATCCAATATATTTATAGGCTTTAGTTATATCGGATTTTTTTGAATTTGCATGAAAATTGACAAGTGAAAATATTAATGCTTATAATTAAAAATA
>NW_011501875.1:8822-23570 GCF_000495115.2 Populus euphratica | reverse complement strand
TTCTCTTTTTATTATTATTATTATTATTGCTGCTGCATCATCCTCCCTAGTGTGAATACCACGTAAAAATTATTATTATTATTTAATTTCACAATAAAAATATATTTTCAAAGGTATATTTTTTTAAAATAAATTTTTTAATATTACTCCTAAAATTTAAATCTATTTTAAAAAAACTATTTATTCACCCAATTGTAAGTTCAAAATAAATGTTCGGACTGATAAGTGCGCTTTAGCAATTAGTAGCAGGTCCCTTGGGTCCTCTTGTTCTTGTTACGTGGGCTTAACTTGAACAAATCCTGTTGATCAAAATGGAGTTCAAAGCCGCATAGTGCTGCAGAGTTGGGCTCGAAAGTACATTCCTCCCATGCTTAGAAGGTGTCGTTGCTTGACAGGAGATGGGAAGCGAAGGAGGATGGATCTCTTCTTATTTACAGACAAAGCTCATACATCTGAATTAAAAGCACAAAACAACATGGGATTGGAGAGATCCATAAAACTTGGTTGAAATGTAATGCACGGATGTATCTCAAAGCTCTCCATCCCTTTCTTTACCACTACTGCCTACTTTTTCCTTAATATGCTGTGACTCCTGCTTTGTAGCCTCCAGAGTTTCAGCAGCCTTTTGCTTCGCAGTCTCGTAATTCTCTTTAGCTTTCTCCTTGGCCCAGCTTACATTCTCCCCCGTCTCAGCTTCCCTTTTCTTGTCTTCTTCTGTTGCGCTCTTCTGCGTTTTTTTAGCCGCCTCCTCTTCTTCTTCTCCCTTCTCTTTTTCCATACCTGTGGCCTCTTTAGCCTTCTCTTTGGCTTCTTCGGCCTTTCGAGTTGTCTTCTCCTTTATCTGCTCTGCTTTCTCTGCTGCCTTTTCCTCTGCTTCATAGGCCTTTTCTTTTTCTGTTCCAGAGGCTTCGCTTGCCTTCTCTTTAGTTGCACCTGTTGTGGAAGCAATCGTTTCTTTCGATGCGCTTGCCATTTCGCTAACCTTCTCTATGGCTGCATTTGCCATTTCTTTAATCTTCTCTGTCACAGTATCTTTCATGTCACCTGCCCTTTCTGCACCGTATTGAGTGGCTTCTGCTCAAATTTAGCATAACACATATAAGAACCGCTAATTTGGAATGCGTGGATTAGGAAGAAAATCAAATTCCAAAAGAAATCATTTAACCAAAACTTGCATGTTCTTGCTTATAAGGGGAGTAATCAATTCACTAATTAACTAACCAGAAGCTCTGTCTTTGGCCTTCTTGGTAGTGTCAGAGGCTGTATCAGAAGCTCTCTTAGCAGTCTCCATGGCATCATCCTGCTTTCGCCCAGCGGTTTCAGAGATTTTCTCCTTGGCCCATTCGGCCCATGACTCGGTGGATTCTTTGGCTTCTTTACCATCCTCTTCTGCCTTCTCCTGTGCTTCTTTTGCTTTCTCTTCTGTCTTACCTCTTGCTTCTTTCAATCCATCCGTCATCACTTCAAAATCTTGGCTTTCTTCTGTTGTGGTTGAAGAACGATCGGCACCAGAGCAGCTACAACTGATGGCAAACATCATCACCAGTATCCCCGCCACAAACAAAACCGAGAGCCGACAAGTACCATTCTTGGAAGGCATGATCATCAAGAAAGATACTACTCACAACAGTACAGTACTTAATTTATCCTCTCTTTTATTAGGTATAACAAAACAACACACTATAGCAATTAGCAAGCAACGAGGAAGATCTTAAAAATAAAAGCAAGCAGCGAGGAAGGGAAGTGATGAAAACTGAAAAATGAGCACGATTGCAAGTGGAAGTAGAAGTAGGGGTTGGGGGGTTTTTAAGGGACAAGTTGAAGAGCTTCTTGATCAGATGACAGACGCCATGCAACGTGGAAACTCAAGAATATGCCAAGTGTTTATGTGATTGACATGTGTCCTTCTCAGTGTACCACGAGTCAGCTTCTTAATGAAAGGCTACCCTTTTGAAATTTTTTTGACTCTTGTTCTCATCCGAGACACCAATCCAATCTACCGACGGATAAATTGGAGGGGGGAGTGTCATTACCGACTCGGTTCTGGACACGTCTGGCTGCTGCCAACTTGAGAATTTAAATCCATGCTTAAAACTGTCAAAGGCATAGTAATAACTTAAAATATCTAGGTTTAGCAGAATACTCGCTTATATAACATCGATTTGAGTTACTTATAGGCTAAATAATTTTGGGTTGAGATATGTGCTGATCTGAAATTTATATAAGTTTGATAAATTAACAAGTTTAATATTTTTAAATTTAATTATATGTTGAACTAAGTATATATAGGTCTGACGAGCTTTTAGATCCAATATTTTTAAGTTCAGCCACGTGCAGAGTCTAAATAAATTTCGATTTGACAAGTTTTGAGGCTCAACATTATTGAATTCAGTTACATACTGAGCCAAATAACACATGAGCTTGACTAGCTATCATATCCAATATCGTTGGGTTTAGCTACTCGCTAAACCTAAATAAACATAGGCTCGACGAGCTGTCAGATCCAATATCTTTGGCTTTAGCTATGCTATAAGCTCAAGTATATGTGGACCTAGTAAGCTGGTAGACCCAGTATTTTTAGGTTTAGCTACGTGCTGAGCTCAAATAGATATGAGTCTGGCCAGTTGTCAAACCCAATATTCTTGGATTTAGCTACGTGTTGAACCTAAGTATATATAGGTCCAACAAGCCTATAGACCCAGCATGTTTAGGTTTAGTTGTGTGTTGAACCCAAATAGATATGAGTCTGACAAGTTGACAGACCCAATATTAATGGGTTAAAATTTTACAACTATAAAAGGGGAAATATTTTGTTCTCATGGTATTGCCTTCACACACATGCAACTTTAAAAATTTTGTTTGCTCAACAAGGATTTAAAATATGATAAGAAAGATTGCGAAAGAGATTGGAAGGCTGATAACCAAAAGTTATTTGAAGCATTTTGTCAAGGGGCACACCCATATTGAACAAGATAGAGAAAAGCTCAACCAACCGACCTAAATCATACCTAAGATCATCATCATTTTAAAGGGTACCTCAGCTAGAGGAGATACTTTTAATGGAAAAAAAAGTATAAAAAATAGGTCTTGACAATGAATCATCATCGAAACCCATGTCACGAGCCTATCATTTTCACTCTAGAAGATGAAAAAGGGGTGACTTACCTCTATAAGGATGCACTAGTAATTTCCATGATTATGGCCAATCATCAAGTCCATAAGATGTTGATAGATAATGAGAATTCACTTAACATCTTTTCCAAATATGTGATGTTTTAGATAGTGATAAATCCGACAAGGATGACTTATGTAAATACCTCTTTGATTGGGATTAAAGGGTTATGAGTGTGAATGAACGGTGCCTTAAAGATCTAAGTTACAATTAACATTTACCTTAAGTGCTTTAACTTTCAACAAAACTTTATAGTGATATTTATGGCTTTGGCATACAATGTCATAATAGTAAGGCTTCTTTTGTATAAGATCAATGTAGTAATAAACACACGATATTTGGTTTTGAAATTTTCTATTAAGAATAGCGCAGCTATCGTGAGATGAAACTAAAGGGCCTCTATGTATTGTGCCTCTGTATATCTAAAAGGCAAAAAGTCTTTGTTTTGGGACTAATAAAGATCTTTAAAGGAAAGGATAAAGGTTAGAATTAAGGCCGTAGAAGAGTTAAAAAAAAGTATCTTTAGGGTAAGAGGAGAAGGTTGTCACTAAGATATACTTCATTTGAGAACTAACTTAATAACAATTCTCTCCTTGCCATAAAGCTAATTTTTCTTTCAGCACTTCAAATATGCTAGAGATCAGCCTAGAAATAGCTGTTCATAGACTTTTAGCTAATCCAGTTTTCCCTCTCGTTCGATAAAAGAAGAGAAACTTCAAATGAAAAAGATAATAGATAATAAATTTAAAAATTGATAAATTGTTAGTTGTTGGGTTCATTTATAAGGTTATGTATCCAGATTCGCTAACTAATATGGTTATGGTGAAAAAAAGCACTGAAAAGTGGAGGATGCGTGTGGATTTCACTAATCTAAACAAAGCATCCAAATGATAGTTTTCCTTTCCCAAAGATTGATAAATTAGTGGACTTTATAGTTGACTTTGAATTTTTAAGTTTTATGGATGTTAATTCAAGGTGTTGTTACTTATTTTTAACCCTATAATAAATCAAGAAAAGAAAAGAAGAATAGAAAAATAAAATCTAAAATACTAAAGGATATACATAAAGAAAGCTTAGAAGATTATCAAAGTTGATGGTTAAAGACCAAAATAACAAGTGGAAAATTTAGAAGACTAACATGTATAAAATTGGCAAAATTAACTATCCAATTTTGATTGAGAAATGATTAATTTGGTGAAAAAGTTTTAATTTTGGGTAAAGAAATATAAATTTGAACAGGTAAGGACTAGTGAGAATTTTAAAAGGCTTAATTAATTTTATTGAGGACTTAATTGCAAGTAAATTTGATATTTGAAGTCAATTTAGACTTTAATTGAAAGAAATTAAAGTCTAGAGATTAATTTGCATTTTTAAAGAGTTAATTTCATCAAATCAGGAGCTTAATTACATAAATATTAAAGTTTGATGGGTAATTGGGGATTTGATTGAAAAAATTTGAAATCAATAATCAAACTGGAAAAAAACTTGTGATTATAGGGATTGAAATTGACTAAATTAAATTCAAGAAAATTAAAAATTTGATGATAAATTAAGGGTCCAAATGCATAAATCGAAAACCATTCATCGAGATAAAAATGACGCTAAACTTTACGGTTAATGATTGGGTTTGGTAGGACATCAAATTAAGCATTTGAGGGGCAATTATAGATGCAATTAAAAACAATTAGAAGAATAGAATGATCTTAATAACATTTCCATCCTATTTTCTCCGATGATCTTAACATCTTATCCCTGACTAGCCTTACTACGTTGACAGATTCTAGGCAAGTTGAGTTGGCATTTTTAAACAAATAGATTTGAAAATACTTGCCTCCAAATCAAATAAGGTTAAATCCTAATAAAAGATGTACATCTTTTCTACCAACTTCAGGTAGTCTTTAATAATAATGATATCAAAGTTGCTCCGATAAAACCTTGAAAGTGGGTAACTTAACCATCGAAGGATGTGATACCTATTTTGCAAAACCACTAATCTTTGTCATGCTTACATTTTAAGCCTTCGCAATAGGTTTTTATCAAATATTAGTTATGTTTCTCTTAATATCAAAAGGCTAGAAACAAGCTCTTTGGTCGCCAAGTTTTGGAAAGCCATCAAAATCTCTAAAACTGAGTTTGTTGTAAAACCATCATTTTAAAACCAACATAGGTATAAAGCTTATGGTTGTAAAGTGTATCCAAAACTCTCTCATTTTAATTAGATGGACAAGTTTTGATGAAGGAGGATTGATCTTTGATTGAATCCTAGCTTGAAATCCTATAAACACCCCTAGAAAATCAAGGTAGTATAATACAAAAAGAAGAGAGAAAGAAGATAAAGAAATATAGGATAAGGAAATTCTAAGTGTGAAGGTTTAAGAGCTTAACATAAAGATTTTCTCAACTTCTAGAGAAACTAACAAACTTGGAAAAGAAAGGAAAGCAACCATTGTTAGAGCATGGAAGGTTTAAAAAAACTCTTCTAATCTAGCAGGTGATGTCCATGAGGCACACCTTTGGCTCTTCATTGCATGTTTCATTGGTGTTTTGAATTTATTTTTGGTGATACATTGTATTAATCTTGCATTTTTATTAATTTATATAATGTTTTTTTTTGTTTAATTTTGATTTTAGTTGTTTGTTACTATTTATTGGATGTTTAGGAAATGCTTTTATGTTTATTTTTTCTAAAATAAAATGGTTTTTGTATTATATTAAATGTGATAGTAGGTGTTTGCTGATTTTGTTTTTGTTAATTAATTTATTTTCTTGGTTTCTAAGCTTGTTTTGAATACCAAGTTATCTTGAAAGTTAGTTTTGAATTGAAATTTAATGTTATTGTTAGTTATCATTGGGATTGCAGTTATGAAGGTGGAATCTAATAAATGATTTTGATGATTTCATGTTTTTTTATTCGACTATGTTTAGTGTTAATAATGTGGGTTGTAAAGATAAAAAAACAATGTGTTTAAAGGCCTGTAAAGCTGTTTCTGACGTTTAACAATGTTTTGGATTTTTTAGGTTAATAAACAGTTTTCTTCGTGTTCATGAGAAGAACATTGTCTTAGTTCAATGATTTGGAATAATTTTGGTTTATTTCTTTACACTAAACACTTTATAATATTTGACTAGTTAATAATTTAAGATTTATTGGCATCAATAACAAACTTCTAATGGGTTTAAATCCTCGGATTTTGGTTTAGAACTAAAACTTATTTATATCAAATTATGATGTTTATTTGATAATCAAAGAAAATGGATGGTAGATTATTAATCCTTGTATGATTCAAACCATGTTTATGGCCTTGTTTTGATCATATCTAGTTTAGTTGGAGAGTCAATTGTTAGAATTGGTATGAACATTCTTCGTATTCTTCATTTTACTTTCACCTTCTAGGATAAGTGAATCTTATTAGGGCACCTACATGGACTATTTCCATAAAGATTTATTTATGCATACGAGCCCCTAATAAATTCAAGATGTTAGTTTTGTTCAAGAGCGTAAATCTTTGTTCAGAGTCATAGACAGATCATCGGTTAGGAACTCATTAACATCTTTAAACCATATTCAGACCACACAATGCAAGTTACCTGAGTTAAGGTCTATTAGGGGTCCTAATATATTCTCTAGCTATAATTAGTCCATTACCTTAAAATTTCTGATAAGATCAATCTATTTGGGTCTCCTAATGACCTTGCACCAAACAACTAAGTGTCGACTCCCTGACTCTAACGTCCTACCATATTGCATGCTCACATATGACATATGGTACTATTAAATCCTTATTGATCTAAAAGATGAGAAAAACACTTCTTTGATTATTAAAGGAATAACTTTGTGCCATAAAGCAGTGGCATTTGGCTTGAAAAATATAGGGGTTACTTATTAATATATGATCAACAAAGTGTTCAAGCACCAAATTAGAAGGATTATAGAAGGTTATTTGGAAGACATGCCAGTGAAAACCATGACTTTTGAATAAAATCTAAATGACTTAAAAGAGTTTTTTTTTTTAATTTTGGGAAGATGTTAGATGAAGTTGAATTCCTTAAGAGTGTTTTCTCCATCAAAGAAGGATAATTCTTTGGTTTCCTAGAAAACTAGACCCAACATCCTTGGATTCATCTACATGCTAAGACTAAGAGGATGTGATTCTCGCAAACTGTTAGACTCGATATCATTAGGTTCAGCTACATGTTAAACCCAAGTAGACATAGGTGTAACGAGTTACCAGAACCAATGTTTTTTAGTTTAGTCATGTGTGGAGCCTAATCAGCTGTGAGTCTAACAAGTTGACAAACCTAACATCCTTAGATTCAACCACATATTAAAGCCTAAATGGACATTGGTCTAAATAGTTGTCAGACCTAATATCTTTAGGTTTAACTATATGTTAAGCTCAAATGGACATGAGCTTGATGAGTTACTAGACCAAATATTTTTTTGTTTAATTATATGTTAAACTTAAGTGGACATGGATCTGACAAACTACCCAACTTAATACCCCTAGGCCCAACTATATGCCAAACATAAATGGATATGGGTCTAGGATCACTATTAGACCTATCGACCATGACCTTGGTTTCTTAGTAAATAATTCATTAGATACAACATTTCTGGGTTCACCTACATGCTAAGACCAAGAGGACGTACTTTTGGCAAGCTACCATACCCAATGTCATTTGGCTCAACTATATGCCAAGCCTAAGTGGACGTGGGTATAATGAGTGATTAGTACTTAAAAGTGCATTTTTATCATGGTTTTATATCATCATTTTGCACTTGAAGTATCAATAACTCCTTAACTAAAATATGTTTTATAAGAATGTATCTAATAATATAAGATACCTATAAATTGTGGTAAATGTCTATTTTTAATGCAGGCCTATCACATAAATGAAAGGATTGATTGATGACTTGAAGAACTTAAATTGCAAGGATAAAGAGATGGCCAAACTTAGAAAAGAGATGTCGGTGCAATCCAAACCGGAACACTGTTCGGTAAATGGGTCATATCTGGAGCTATATATCTCAGATTTAGGTCAAATTTATATGGATGGAAAGGTAAGACATAGGCCTACAACTTTCATATGGAGCCCAAGATCTAAAAAGGCCATTATCAAGTCCAAATTGTAGCAACAACAAAGAAGCCCGAATCTGTCTTCCAGCCCGAGCACTGTTCGGTATTTTGGCCATATCTGGAGTTCTAGAAGTCCAAATGAGCTGAAATTTTTACACAAGAAAGCTGAGACAATTGCCTACAACTTTCATGTTTGCAACTGGCTCCAGTTTTGACGTTATCAATGACGTTTTGGGCAGACAAGAGAAGATAAGGATTGTCACCAAGTCAAAAGTTGGTCACCCACTTATCAATTAGTCATCAAATCAATAGTTCCCATTTTTGGCCTATAAAAGGAGGCATTTGCCATGCATTTAGGCATCTTGATTTCCAGATCAAGATCATGCTCTTCCTTTCTCTCTTTGTATTTTTTATGCTTTGTTTTCATTAATATTAAGTTTATGCCTTTCATTTCCTTTCCTTTACTTAGTTAACTTTTATGTTCTTATTTTGTTTATCTATTTTGCTTTCTTTCATTATGTCTAGCTAAGTTAATTATGTCAAGGTGAAAAGGTTACACTAATGGTGTAAGAATAAGTATAATGTAAACTTAATATGGACTTTAATGTTTGATACTAACATGTTTTATATTTGCTATCTTGTTCACTCTTTAATACTTTGCTTGTTAAATGACTAATCTTGATTTATGTTGTATAACACTTGGTACAACAAATGCTTGGCACTTTCATAGCCCATAATGTATGGTATAACCGACACCTGAGCTATGAAAGGAACTTGATTTGTTGTTAACATAAGTTATAATCATGAATGCTTGACGAGATTTACAAGTATTAGCATTAATTGAATAAGATATTGTTGTTGTTATTGTTGTTTTATAATTGTTGTTTATAATTTTTACAATTAACCTCCCTGTGGTTCGACCCCGGTCTTGCCGGGTTATTTATTACTTCGACACTCCTACACTTGGGAGAAGACATCAATCTTTTAGTCGTGTCAATGAGCTTTCAAACCTAATGTTTTTAGGTTTAATCAAGTGTGGAGGCCAAGCAATTGTGGGTCTAATGAGTTGTCAAACCTAACATACCTGGATTCAATCACGTGCCAAGTCTAAACACGAGTGTGGAAAGCTATCAGATTCAGTGTTCTTGGATTCAACTATATGCTAAGCTCAAATAAATATGAGCCTGGTAACCTACCGAACTAAATATTATTGTTGAGTCTAAATAAATACGAGTCTAGCGAACTACTAGATTAGATGTTCTTAGGTTTAAAGGGGCACCATTACCACTTTCCTTGTCTCATTTTCTCTTCGGTTATTTCAATTGTTTTTATTATAATATATACTATTATTTGTTTAGGTTTCACTAAAATCATGAAAGTAAAAATAATTTTATATAAATTTTTTAGTGAGTTTAATAGATCCCATTAATTAATTGAAGATTATGTTAAAAAAAAAAACAAGTATTTTTTTAAACTTTAAAAAAACTTCTTAAAGAGTTTAATAGATCCCATTAATTAATTGAAAATTATGTTAAAAAAACAATTATTTTTTAAATTTTTTTAAAAAACTTCTTTCATGATCGGATTTATTGCATTGTCGCAAACCTCCAAACATAGCATTATTTAGCCTGTTTTTAATAATTTTACAACACACTTCTTTTATTTTATTTTTCACAATTGTGATCAAAATTATAGGATTTGTATGAAAACCTAATCAAAATTATGGTAAAATATTATATATTTTATTTTAAAACAGTTATTTAAAATTTATATAATTAATTTTCTTTTAAATCTAGATTGTAATTACTTGTGTAGAATATATTCTATTTCTAAAACTCATTGGTAGCAGGTTATACTTAATTTCTAAAATTTAAATCGTAATCATGCAATGAGAGAAGCGGCAAATCATTTTATTGGAACCCACCATCTCTCTGCTTCTGTCAATTCATCACGCAACGATGGGATGGAAAATCCGGTGAAGATAGGTTGGTTTCTTTGTTGGGATCCCAAATTGGGCATGCTGTTCTTAAATATCTCCTTTTGAGTTCTTTGATCATAATCGTAAATACTGGTCTTTAAAAAGGACTCTTCACTCTTATAGTCCAGGGAGCTCTACTCCTGCAAGAAGTCGAAGGCTCAGGTTTCATGTACAAGACAAGTGCGGAAAAACATTGTAAATCATAGTATTTCTTAGAAATCTGCATCATGAAGTCAGCTTTTATATGTTTGAGTGTAGTTATCAGGACTTTGCCATTTGAATGCTGCTCAGTTTTTTGGAGGTCAGTATGAGCTAGTTCTTGGATATGGCTTCTGAAAATTGACAAGCCATATTCTGCCGATCACCTTTACAGGTTGCTTTGCTGCTCCAAATTGGAAAGGAAGCAATTCCTCCTGATATTGTCCAAAGATTCCGCTAAATACACATTATCTGCCCCACCTCACCTCACGGGCTGTCTTGTAGCCGTTAGGTGTAACGAAGAGCATCTGCGGCTTCCTTCAGGTTGCCCTACAACCAGTCTTGGTAGGCATCACAGAATAAGATTCAAGACTTGTTTGTTACCAAAACACCTGCAAGGGGAAGAGAAGGAAATGAAAATTGTTCAATTCTAAAGATTAATGCAATTCTACTTTGTTGTTGGAAAATTAGTGAAGATTTGTGCTGATTTTAGCCATTTGATCATCTAATTCTGTTATTCAAAACAGCTCTTTAAGTGCTTGTTTCTAAAAAAGTTTACTTAGGTATTGCAAATCAGACATCATGTAAGCTAAGACTGAACCATATTTTACTGAGTTCTGAAGAACTTGATGCACCATGGACATCATGGAAGTTGGAACCATGGCTTATCTCTGATGTTGAAAAAGGCCCGTTTCAAGCTTCCTAGTAAAATCTCAAAACAATATTTCACAAACTATGCTTGTGCAGTTTCTCCATTGCCATACAGTTTACTGGATTAGGCAGTTATATATCTTGTCAAACACCCATGTATTCTGATTATGTAAATTTTTGTAGTAGATCAAATGAGAAACCGTGCAATTCTCCATTAATAGGTTTCAAGAATGCATCCTCGCTTCTGTGGAACACCAGTCACCCGCCCCTGAAGAGAATCTATGGTTTACTGCTGCGTGATTCTCCATGTAGCAGGTCATAGTGCTCTAGCCATTGGACATCACAATCATTATTTCACTGGAAAGGGTAATCTTGCAGACCATCTTTTAGTTAAATGTGAAGCATTACTTGCTTACAATCATTATTTCCCTGGAAAGGGTAATCTTGCAGACCTTTTAGTTAAATGTGAAGCATTACTTGCCGCATGTGTCTTATCTGTGTAAATACAGAATTTCGTTTCATGTTTGGCCAGAGAGGAAAGGAAGTGCTGAGCTTCCACTAATCCATTCAAGTCCTACAGACCTTACATACTGATCTTCCATTAAAACCTTAACCATAGAAGGCTCCAAGGAGACAAAAAAGTATTCTATTCATTCTGGAAAGTATTGTCTTGAATAAAAAAGCAGAATTTACAACTTTCATTGAGTTGGATTACTCAACAATAAACATGAGTCAATGAAGTCATCTTCATAACTTTGATAAATGGTGGCAAAAGTTTACAACAGGAACTGCCTTCTTAAATGAACCAAGTAACACAAGGAGAAAAACTGAATTTCCAGGCATTCAGCAGAAAATACTGGAAATATAGCATCCTTGGGTGGCACAGAGATGGTTAGGTTTCAAAAAAGCGAAGTTCTACCATGAACTCCCGATGCTTCGGTGAATACCAAGCAACAGCCTTTGCTGAACCAAGGACATGCAAAGCATACTCAATGGCAAATACTGGATCATCCACACACATATGCCAATCTTTGTTCTTCCAATCAATCTCAACTCCAGAATCAACTCTAAAACTGAAAGGTCCAGCTATCTGCAACCAATGTGGAAAGATATTAGTTCCACGAAAGAGGTTAGGAGTGCATGAAGGAAGAGGAAAATGAGAAACAAGAAGATATTTTCTCGCTAATATTTAAAAAACAGTTGACCAGCAGCATGCAAGTGTTGACATTAACTTGTTAGACTGTAGTACATGCTCAATGCTTCTACAGGAAACATACAACTAAAAGAAGTTCCTATTAAAAACAGTGACCTTAATGCAAATCTTGACATAACAAAGAATGTACTTGATTTAACTTGGCTTTTGTTACCTTCAGTTTCATCTGCTAATAGTATGCCAACGTATTTTGGAAAAGACAGACATGCTAAAAGCTAAGACCTACCTGCTGCTGAAAAGAAACAGTTGCCTTGGGGCAAATTGCCTGAACTGTTTCCATGGTTGGCTGTTGAGAATTACAAAAGTCTTGTGCTAATCTGGCGGCACCTGAAAGAAATTTGGAACCAGAAGGGAAATCCAGGCGTGCATGGAATCGAGTAAGATCTAATAATAGTCTTTGGAAGTTTCCGTGCTGAGCAGTAAATGAAACAGATGAAAATGCATCAACTAATAAGGTGGATTTTACAGCAGGAGCACGAAGACAGAGGCCTTCAAACTGCTGAGATTCATGTACCACTTGTGGCCGAACTGAATTATCCCCAAAACAGGCCATCACAGCAGCACCTGTATACGATCAAATATCAGTAAGAGATGCAGATAAATGATTTGCATCTGAAATGGCAGATAGGAAACGAAACTATGAAGCAATAACTGCTAAAACCCTACAACAACTTCCATAGCATGTTTGTCCAAGGCCCCAACCAAAGATAGGGCTTTAGCTTCATTACTAGATATGTGCAGAACTCATATTTACATCTGCAGTAAGCCTCTTACCTTCATAATGATGCAAATGCAGGTCATTCCAGCAAGCAAGAACCTTCATAATGATGCAAATGCAGGTCATTTTCGTTATGTATATTTAAGGAAACAATTGTTTGAATAGAGAAAATGAGAAAGCGCCTATAATTTACAGGGATGCCCCCATGCCACTCATCCAGTCTGGTTCATAATTAGCATACAGAAAATAAGTTAAGAACTTGCAATTTACCAATGACCCCTGAAGCTGAAATGTGAGGATTGGAGAGAAAAATATCAAAGGGCTGCACCATCTTCAACTTCTGAGCATTGCTTCTCCAAATCTCGATGTTTTTCTTTAAGGAAAAAGCACTTTT
Organism: Populus euphratica; assembly: GCF_000495115.2. Classification (NCBI taxonomy): domain Eukaryota; kingdom Viridiplantae; phylum Streptophyta; class Magnoliopsida; order Malpighiales; family Salicaceae; genus Populus; species Populus euphratica. The sequence goes on along the minus strand of NW_011501875.1, from coordinate 10,168 downwards.
CAAAGAGATGCCAGGAAGTAATGTAGCAGGAACCTCAACGGTCTCATCACCTCCAAGCTGCATAGGCTGACCGGCACTATGATGCATACAGAAATGATAACTAGCACCAGAGTCAGAAGAAAGAGACGCCAGATCAATGGCCATGGAGAAAGGCACATCCCAATAATTACCGGCCTTGTCAATGTAAAGTCCAGGCCAAACTGCCTCCACATTTAAATCGTGATTCGGGAACTGCAAACACATGAAAATAACACTCAAAATTGCAGAAAGTGAAAAGCATAGTGGCAAAAATTAAATAAAACAAACAAACAAACACATGCCTTATGATGAAAGATTGCTTTCTTACGAGGTTTCTTATTGTTATCATCACCATAAAAATCCAAGCTCAAGAGAAGGGTATCACAAGGACTTAACAAGAGCTCTGAACAAAATCCAAGTGCATATAAGGACTTATCCTCAAGATGTTTCCTAATGTTCTCTAGGCGTGAAGATTGCAAAGCTCCATTCTTTTTAAAAGAAGAGACAAACTTCTGCAAATTGAATTGAGCTAGTAATGTAGCAAACCTGCATGTTTTTTTAAACGTTTTGACCTCAAAAACATCACAACCAAACATCTACTTTAATCATCAACAAGAACAAAAAAGATGGAATCTTTTCTGGGGTAGTGAAATTATACCAGTTTTGAGTGAAAGGAAGAGCGAGAACACGTTGGAGAGAGAATCCATGGGAGGAAGCACAATAAGAAGGGATGAAAGGGGCAAACATAAAACGCTGAAAGAAGTCAATCTGCTTGGGTCTTGATAGTCTTGTACCTCTTGAAACACCCAATGGAAGTGGTTCTCCTGGCACTGCCCGTCCTTCTCCTTCAAGGGTTCTGGGAGTGGACCTGTCCAGATCCCAAAACCCTCCATCCATTGCCCATCTTAGCTTGTTCATTGCCTTTCTCTGATTTTTGTGTGTCCTACCTTCCACAGCTGGGGGATTTCTGTTGTCACTGCTTCAACTCTTTTTACAACTGTGATTTTTTCCATCTTTAAAGACCACAGTGATTGTTTAACCGCTACAAGTCTTCCCATGGACGACATGTCGCTTTTAATACCCATGGCTAAAACTCATTTTCAAAGTTTTGGAATAGGGAAGCAGTGGTGGTGAAGAGTATTTCTTGCTTAAAAATATATTTAAATAAAATTATTTATTTTGTAAAAATTATTTTTGATATTAATATATTAAAAATATATAAAAAAATTTATTTTAAATAAAAAATTAAATTTAAAAAAATATAGATTGCACCTCATTTCCATATATACTCTTGATGAGTTCCAGATATAGGATACAAGTTAAGAGGA
>NW_011501875.1:0-3976 GCF_000495115.2 Populus euphratica | reverse complement strand
TCATCAAAGTCGAGAAGATCCATATCTTGAACATAAAATCAAACAAAGAAAACGATTTAATGTTGTGAGTAAACAATTCAAGTAGTCTAAGCCTGGGACTGGTATGGTAAAAGGGAAAGGAAGGTGGTGAGAATCTTTCAATTTTGGTCATGCCAATGATACTTGTAATATGTTATTAGGAAGAAAGAAAGTCTAGCACAAGTTACTCCTTTAACTTCAAGGAGCCTTCTGTTAAGAGACTTAGAGGAGAGTAGTCACTTTCCATGAAGTAAGGCTGACAAATAAGGCATACTCACTATGTCAAACAGATCTCGCCAGCCCATATCATTTGGTAGGAATCTGTTAAATGAATGCTTCATCATTTTGTCCGTGTAATGATAATCAGAGTTTGTAATGAGTAGCAGCTTTTTACCAGCCTGTCATACAAAAATCTCCAAACCCAGTATAAAATCGTAATACTGTTGTGCTTAATCAAAGATGACGAGTTCAAAGAAATACCTCCTTTTGATCTAACAGTGCTAAAGGTAATTCTGGGTCAGGCTCCACAAACAATTCAGGTTTTGACATTATCTCACTCTGTATAAGTGCCATCAATCAGTAAATTGTTCGGGGACCAAATTACCAAAGCAATGGAAAATGAATTCCCATTAATATATTTACCTTAAGCTGACCCTCTACATGTGCCCGAAATAGAGCCTTTCCAACAGCCTGAAAATCATGTTAAGTATAAAAAGAAAAGTACACAAATACCTACTGACAATTTAGTTGTTGCAATTGATAATCTACAAAACATGCCTTGTAAAGTCCTCTATAGTCAGGTGGGCATATTTCGGCTGATATAGCTCCTTCATCATATCTAACAACCATCTGGAAGTGGAATCAGACAAGGCTACCAAAGATTAACATGCTGTCGCTTTACACGAGCAAATGAAATGTTGCATACAGTGAATAGATGGTTCATAAAAGACAACGAAAGTGACAATAACAATAACGGAGGTAGAGTCCCTTCGAGAAGAGAGACTGCATTTTGGCCTTTCTTGACATAATGCTCTAGCTCTCAAAGTGATGAAATGATAAATATCCAAAATCACAAAAGAACAAGGATTAATCAAACAGTCTCATGGTTTATATAGTTTGCGAAAAATTTTAAAATTAGTTATAGAAACCATAGAAGGGCACATTTTATCCTATGCTCTATGTTCAGGGGCTACTATTTTTGGGGCATCAATTAATGATGAAATTTATGGAATACAATAAAATTTATGGTCAAGCACCAGCCCTGTCAGTCAGCTGGAAATTCATAATTCCATACAGCTTTCCCTTAACACAACAGGATGTGTAACGCACCAGGGTACATTATGTCTGTGCTTGAAGAATTCTCACCACTAAAAATTAAGAAATTGTGGTATAACTAATTCATCTTGGATGGCTAATTGTTTTGTGCTCTCTCCTCCTTTCGTTTCCTTTCCTCTCACACCAATGTTTAAGTTATTAATCAAAGATAAATCTGAAAGTTCAAAAAGTTTCTCATCTTCTGAATGAATTTCCAACTATTTTTATTAAAGTTTGGCAGTACTTTAAAATGTGGGTTGAAAATTAGAAACCATTGTCACATACTCATGCAAGCTTGCTTCAAATGTCAGTATACATGATTGTTTACCTAGTCAAGAGAAAGAAAAACCAACAGAAATAGTTGGGGGCAGAAAGATCCATGAGAATAGAAAGAACAAATTATTTGCCACAAAACATCTCAACAGCAAGTGAACGAAAAGAATTATAGTTTGGCAAAAATTTCTATGGATTGAAACAGTTCACCTGCATGTATGCCACAGCTTCCGAAACAGAGAACAGTGTGTTTAAGAACACCCATCGATTCTCCTTCCGCAGATCAACCAGTTCCCTCCCATACATCTCACTTCCATGCATAGAAAGTTAAGCACCACTATGGAAAATACTACACCGGTGTTTTCGAGTTATACCAAATCAAATAAAAAAATGTTGAAGAAGCTAAATCATAGGTCAAGCAGACTGCAGTGCAGGTTATATATGCACCATCAAATAGCAATGTTCAACTACGTACAGGGATAAAAAGGGACTCAAGAAAAGCTTATTTTGCCGTCCTATATGTTAGCAGCAGGTGTGTGATTAGAATAGAACATTATACTCTGTTGGTGAAGAATGGGAAGTTGAATCCATCATTGCAATATAGCATACACCTTGGATGCCATCAAGAGGATTGTCAATAATCAAAATGAAGAGGTTTAAAGTTCAAAGCACACCTGACATCTTGAGTAGACAACATTCTGGTGCCATGCATTGCCCTTTTTACATAACCAAACCGATCTGCTTTAACTAGGTTGCCTTTCTCTTTGTCTATAACAAGACCTCTAATTACCAAGTCTGGATCAAATGCAAGCCCATCAACTGGAAAACCCATGCTTCGTAAATTTCCCAAGCAATAATCATAAGCCCGCCCTTCCCAGGCCTGCAGTAGTATAAATAAATACACACCAGTAGAACTCAAATGATCAAATCCATATAATACTACGAGTCTAACTAAACAAGTAGAATTGATAGAATTTTATTTCTTTGATGTTCTAATCATGGATAGATGTTGAGAGAAGAAGTGCCGTTCACCTTCACATTGTAATGTATCAAAGTGTAGTCCATGTCATATCCAATGGCACTAATTGACCTCAGATTTAAAGTACGACTGCAAAATATACCTCGGGATGAATTCCTTGCTGAAGAGGGACTCTGAAAAACATCTGATGATATTAGAACAATGAACCTTAACAAGAGAAACTCGAAAGTTGGTAGACATCAAGGACAGGAATGGAAGAGCATTGAAGTTCACAGATTGAAACCGCAAAGCGCTGTTCTCAATTAGATTAAGAAACCACATGTAAATACATTTCAGTAAAGCAGAAGGGGTTAATACAAATAAATAAATCAAAATCGAAGATTGAGCACAAGAAGCAGCAAACAAAAATGTGAAAACAGTAATAAAGAGAATCTTGAGGATAAATTATGATCATTTCATTGGAAAAGCAACAGAATATAAGAGGGTAGGGAAAGAAGGGTTACCGAAATGCCCAAGTCATTAAGCAAATCCTTAGCTTCCTCTGCCTCCTTCATAGCAACCTCCTCAATTGGACCTTGTAAAGTTGCCGGACCATCCATTCCTGCATGGAATGTACAAGAAAGTGCAACGCTTTAACTAACAAGTCGGTAAAAAAAAAAAAAACAATTATCACTAGAAACGTACAAGAAAGTGCAACGCTTTAACAAACAAGTCGAAAAAAAAAAAACAATTATCACTAGAAACACGCAATCAGACATTGTTTGCGGACAGCAATTCCTACATGTGAATTTGCAAAAGAGAGAGATATACCAAAAGCGTCAAGATGGTCGAAGTTAAGATTCAAATCCCCTTTAGTGCTCTGTCCTAAATAATCAAACTCGTAATTAGTAGAGGGTGTGACAGAGAAGATTTGGTCTCCAACACTGCAACGGCACACCACCATCATCCGAGCTGTTTTAGTGGTATTTGCAAACATGGCTCTGACAAAAAGAGGAGAATTAGACAATGGAGCACCACAACGGGTGTCTCTCTGCTGCGCCAACCAGAATTTGGCCAAAACCTCCGCCGTCACAGACATGATAGGCTAAGATAGTTGTTGCTTCACTTGCTCTAACAATTGTTACTCCGAGTAGATTGGTCTCAAAATCCAAAGCATATGGTAAAAAATGAATTTCTCCAAGTAGATTTACTTTTTGAGACATGAAAAATATAAAACCCTTGCATAACTGGTAGGGCAATGGGAATCATAGAACATTATCCATTACCTTCTCTAAAACCCAATCTTATCTTTGCAGATTTTATCCGAATCCGACCTGAAATTAAATTATCTATAAATGGAATCATCATTAACAATACTCATTTAGATTGATATCCATTAGATTCCATTGAAAT
>NW_011501887.1:1937-30221 GCF_000495115.2 Populus euphratica | reverse complement strand
GGCCATTAAACAATGCAACATGGATTATGATGCTGCTGGGATTGCAAGAAAATTGCAACTGCAAGAGTTGGAAGAAATTCGAAATGATGCTTACGAGAATGCAAGAATTTACAAAGAAAAGACTAAGAATCTTCATGACCGAATGCTTACAAGAAAGGAATTTCATGTTGGAGACAAAGTCCTTCTTTATCATTCGCGTTTAAAACTTTTTCCTGGAAAATTGCGCTCTCGTTGGATTGGACCCTTTGTTGTTTCTAATAATTTTCCTTATGGTGCAGTTGAAATTACAAGTTTAGAAACCAGCAAAGTACTCAAGGTCAATGGACATCGTTTGAAACCTTTCTATGAAGGTTGGCCGGCAGAACTCACCGCTTCTGTAGAGTTAGCTGAACCAATCTATAAAGAATGAGCATGCCACATGTCAAGCCAATGACATAAAACAAAAGCGCTTACTAGGAGGCAACCCAGCACACAAAAAGAAAAATCAGATTTGCTCTCTTTTTCCTTATCTTTTATTTTTTTGTATTTTAATTTATTTTCTGTCATTCTCTTATGTTCCTTTGCTTTTATTTCAACATTGAGGACAATGTTGTGTTTTAAGTGTGGGGGTATTGGGAGAATTTTTATTTTCTTATTTTAGTTTTCTTTGTTGTTCTTAAAAAAAAAAAATTGTGTTTGATCTTTTTAACTCCCATTGGTTTTTGAGAATATGAGTATTATGTATAAGAATTAATTGAGATAGATGAAGATATAAATCGAATGAAAGAGTATGCATGCAAATTTTAAGGTTTAATTGGTTTAGTGATTGACTTTGAGAATATGCCATGTTGATTTTATAGTGTTATACCACTGCAAGTTTTTGAGCCTTCAACATTGTATTCTTTGAGTGTGCATTCTTTCAATGATATGTATCTCTAGAACTTGCTTCATATCTTATTGAGATTATATTCCATTACAAATATACATGAAGATGATAAAGGCAATAGGAATTTTAAAGCACTTGAACCAAAAAGCCAACCTAAAACATATTATCCTTAGTGAGCCCCTTTTGAGCTTGTTTATCTTTTCTTTGCTTTATCCATGTATAAGCCTTAACTTTATATATATTTTCCTTTTCCCCTGGCCAAGCATTAGTAGAGCATGTACTTGTGATACTTCATGGAATTATGGTTGGAAATTATGTGAAAAGATAGAAGAAGTGATGCTTGATGAAAAGATGGGCAAAATTACAAAAAAGAAAAAAAAAAGAAAAAAAAATGTTCCTTTATGTTCTTAAGATTTTATGTTAAAAGAGCTTACAATCAAAAGGAGTTGAGCATTGGTGATTAAAGATGAAAAATTTATGAGCTTTGATGGAATATCTTGTTTGAAATATCATTTTTCAGAATGCTCTACTTTCTTTGATTTGAACCTTTTCTTTTACTCTCTTTTACCTCACCTTAACCTTAGCCCCATTACAACCGGAAAATAAGACCTTTTGATTCATGCATTGTTTGTAATATGTTAGTAATGGAGATGAGATTGAAAAGCAAGCTTATGGTAGAACATACTCTTTGATTGAATTTGAGAGATTTAAACACATAAACCCTAAACATATGAGTGTTGGAGTGTATATCAATGAGAGGACCTATCACTTTGGCATGGCATAGATTTCATTTAAATCCCGACGATTGATTGAATTTTGAAGTTTGCATGTAAACAAATTCATAAAAATTTATTTATTTTATCCTTTTTTATTATATTCTTATTTATAATGCTTGTACTCTTGGACATTGATGGGAGATTAAGAGATTGATCATGGTTATTTTCAATTTAATTTTATTTATCCTTTCTCGAGGACGAGAAAGAGCTAAGTGTGGGGGTATTTGATGTAACCATATTATTCGATAGTTTCACCCATTTTACCTAATGTTTTGTCCATGTTTTATATGTAAAATGCCTTGATATTCTTTGTTTTATGTTTTGAAGGCACTTTTGGATGAAAAATGCAAAAAGGAGTAAATTGGAGATAATTGGCAGATTTGACGTTCAGTCAATGTTTTGTGCAGAGCGTGAGTTCTAGAGATCGAAATGAAGTGATTCCAGTGGCACTAAAAAGCTAACATCCATACCTTTCTGGAAATGTAATGCAAGAAAAATAAAAAGAGGAAGATCATGGAAATCACATCCTTCAAAGTCAAATCTCGCATTCTACCACTGTTGACCTTTGTCTATTCAAAATTCAATAGCTGGAGCTATAGAAGTCCAATTTATGCAAACTCAATTGTTTTGGATTTCTGACTCAAAGGTCTATAAACGCTCCAATGTTCAGCCAAAAACGATGTTAAATGAGGGCGATATGATTTTTCAAAGATGACAACTGAATTCTGCCAGCAATCAGGTTTCGTTAAGAAATGAGTCCAAATAACGTTTTGAAGCTTCTAAACCGTCATCCAAGTTTTTATATCAGCAATTTAGCTCCTCTAAGTCAGAGTTTGAAGATTTCATGCAAGACTATTTCTCTTTTTTAGGGAAAATAGTTATTGAAGTACTTAAATGTCAATTGTCAACTTAAGGGAGGACTACTTTGTAAATTAGGAACTAGGGTTTCTTAGCATATAAAAAGAAAGAGAGAGAGGAGAGAAGGGGGGCAGCAGCCAAAAGTGAAGAAACACAAATTCTTTCCTCTACAAACCCAAAAAATCATGCTCTCTTCATTCTTTAAGAGTAGTTGTTCAATGGTTATGCAAGGCTAAGCTCTTTTCTTGGTTGCAAGGACACAACAAACCTTCGGATTTCAAGAACCGTGAGATTTATTCTTCCTTTTATTCTCAGTTTATATTATGAATAAGTATGGTTGTTTTCCTATGCATATTTTCTATGATTGTTGTTGATAATTGCTAGAGCGGAACTCTAAGTTATTATTGTGAACAATTTATTGCTAAGTTTGATATCAAAATCGGAGTTGTGATGTATGAACTTGTGAAGCAACTAAGCTTGATAATTGTGGCGGAACTACATTATTAAACTTAGGGAGAACACTCAAATATCTAGTTCTTAGGGCTGCCATTGAACTAAATCATTAATGCGGACATTGTGATTATTTGTTGGTTAGGGTTAGTTATACGGCGGATCCGTTAATTAACCAACATTAAGAAAAGATAAAAATTCAGAATATAAATTGTAGTTTTGTTTCAAGGATCGGTTCTAATTTCCGTTGGTGGATGTGTGCTTGCAACCAAGGTTTGTTTTCTTGATAAATTTGGATTTCAATTGATTTTTTTTGCTAGTTTAATTTCTTCCATAGTTTAGATCATCACAAATCAAAACCCCCCAATTGCATAACGTATAGCATAAAAATCTGAACTAAATCTTCCTTGTGGGATCGACCCCTTGCTTGCTCTATACTATCTTGTGTGTTGTGTTTTAAGCTAGGGTAATTAATTTGTGCGACCACGACATCGCAACACTAATAACGAGAAATCATCCGATTAGAACCTCCTTTGTGTGTGGTTTCTAGTTGAGTAATAAAAAGAGTTTATATTATATTTATTTGAAATACCATTAGTGAATCTTATAACCTTGACATATGTTTTGTTATTGTTTAATCCTTACATCAATATCACATCCCAAAACTTTCTTCAACTCTTTTTCTGTTATTATTCTCTTCAAATCTTTTTCTTTATTTGTAATTTATGTAATTCACCTCCCTGTGGTTCAACCCCGGTCTTGCCGAGTTATTTTACTTTGACACTCGTGCACTTGGGATAAGACATCAACTCTTTGATCGTGTCATGCATCTTACTTATGATAAGCTGCTTTATTGTTTATTCTAAGTTGTGTTTCTATTCATTAATCTATCTAAGGTTCGAGAAAAGTTTTCTCATTAAAAATATCCTTATCTTATCAAGTTAAAACATAATCAGGTTCGAGAAAAGTTTTTCTCATTAAAAATATCATTATCTTATCAAGTTAAAAACATAATCATTTTAAAGCTTAAAAAATGTATGTTTAAGGTTTAAAAAAAGTCCTCTTTAATAAGGAAATTCTTATCTAATCATATTAAAACCTAACTATCATAAAAAGAAAGAAAATAAAAAAAACATTATTTGAAATTATGTTCAAATCCTAATGGTAATTGCAAACTTATTGTGATACACATTAAATGATTTTTTTTTTTGTATTTTTCAAAGTAGGATGAAGATTCAATTTTTATTTATCGTATAGAAACATGCATTCAAATTTTAGAATCTGACCATATGGTTGAGGATAAATGTTTATTATTATTTTTGAAATGAGGGATTTTTTTTTTAATTTTGATGGATTTTTGGAAATCTAAGAGAAAATCGAGTAATTTTAAAATAATAAATTTGTATTTTACAGTATAAAATCTACGACCCAATATTAAATAAAATTATTGGAAAATATGCTAGGGACAACTGATTAATACTTGAAAGTGCATTTTTCTCATGGTTTTATATCATCATTTTGCACTTAAAGTATCAATAACTCTTTAACTAAAGCATGTTTTATAATAATATATCTAATAATATAAGATACCTTTAATTTGTGGTAAATATTCATTTTAAATGCAGGCCTATCACATAAATGAAAGGATTGATTGATGACTTTAAGAACTTAAATTACAAGGGGAAAGAGATGACCAAACTTAGAAAAGAGATGTCGGTGCAATCCAAACCGGAACACTGTTCGATAATTGGGTCATATCTGAAGCTATAGATCTCAGATGTAGGTCTACTTTATATGGATAGAAAGGTAAGACATAGACCTACAACTTTCATATAGAGCCCAAGATCTAAAAAGGCTATTTTCAAGTCCAAATTATAGCAACAACAAAGAAGCCCGAATTTGTCCTCCAGCCCGAGCACTGTTCAGTATTTTGGCTATATCTAGAGTTCTAGAAGTTGAAATGAGCTGAAGTTTTTACACAAGAAAGCGGAGACAATTTCCTACAACTTTAAGTGGCTTAAATTTTGACGTTATCAATGACGTTTTGGGTAGACAAGAGAAGATAAGGATTGTCACCAAGTCAAGAGTTGGTCACCCACTCATTAATTAGTCATCAAATCAATAGTTCCCAATTTTGGCATATAAAAGGAGGCATTTGCCATGCATTTAAACATCTTGGTGTCCAGATCAAGATCAAGATCATGCTCTTGCTTTCTCTCTTTGTATTTTTTCTAATGTTTATGCTTTGCTTTCATTAGTAACAAATTTATGCCTTTCATTTCCTTTCATTTACTTAGTTAACTTTTATCTTATTTTGTTTATTTATTTTTCTTTCTTTCATTATGTCTAACTAAGTTTATTATGTCAAGGTGAAAGGGTTACACTAATGGTGTAAGAATAAGTATAGTGTAAATTTAATATGGACTTTAATGTTTGATACTAACATGTTTTATATTTGTTATCTTGTTCACTCTTCAATACTTTGCTTGTTAAATTACTAATCTTGATTTATGTTGTATAACACTTGGTACAACAAATGCTTGGCACTTTCATAGCCCATACTGTATGGTATAACCGACACCTGAGCTATGAAAGGAACTTGATTTGTTGTTAACATAAGTTATAATCATGAATGCTTGACGAGATTTACAAGTATTAGCATTAATCGAATAAGATGACTAATGTAATCATGTTAACAATATATAATCTGATTGGAACCTCCTTTGTGTGTGGTTTCCAATTGAATAATAAGAGTTTATACTATACTTGTTTGACATACCATTAGTGGAACCTCTAACCTTGACATTTGTTATTATCATTGTTTAATCGTTACATTAATATTCCATCTCAAACTTCTTATCTTCTTCTTCTTCTTCTCCTTTTCTTTTCTTTATTATTATTATTATTATTATTATTATTATTATTATTACTACTACTACTACTACTACTACTAATACTATTATTAGTATTATTATTACTACTATTATTGTTGTTGTTATTTATAATTTGTACAATTAACCTCCCTGTGGTTCGACCACGGTCTTGCCGGGTATTTATTACTTCGACACTCCTGCACTTAGGAGAAGACATCAATCTTTTAGTCCCGATGCATCTCATTTTAATTTTAAGCTAGGCATTATTCAACTTTTACCTTCTTTTCATGGCTTAGAATTGGAAAATCCATACTTGCATTTCAGGGAATTTGAGGAGGTCTGCAACACATATAATAATTTAAATTATAGCATGAACACCATCAGATTAAAGCTTTTTCCTTTTTTATTAAAAGATAAAGCTAAAACATGGCTATAAAATTTAATACCAGGATCCATTCGTGTTTGGGATGAAATGCAACAACAATTTTTAAAGAAGTTTTTTTCATCTCACAGAACAAACTCTTTCAAAAGACAAGTCACCACTTTCACTCAAAAACCAGGAGAAACATTTTACCAATGTTGGGATAGGTATGGAGATTTGCTTAGTACTTTCCCTCATCATGGTTTTGAAACATGGAGATTGGTTTCACATTTCTATGAAGGGTTAACACCTAGAGATAGGCAAATGGTTGAATTGATGTGCAATGGAACTTTTGAAGATAAAGAGTCTGATGAAGCAATGGAGTACTTAGACTTGTTAGCTGGAAATGCTCAAAATTGGGACACCGCCGGTACTTATGAGGCACCGAGTAAAACTCAACCTCATACATCTAATGGAGGTATGTACAACCTTAGGGAAGATCATGACCTTCAAGCCAAGTTTGCATTTTTAGCTAGAAAAGTCGAGGCACTAGAATTGAAAAAGAGTGGTCAATTAAAATCTGTTGAAAACATTGTATGTCAAATATTTAGCTAGAAAAGTCGAGGCACTAGAATTGAAAAAGAGTGGTCAATTAAAATCTGTTGAAAACATTGTGTGTCAAATCTGTGAAACAAATGAACACTCAACCAACGATTGTCCAACCTTGCCTTCTTTTAAAGAATGTCTCCATGAACAAGCCCATGCTTTAAACAGTTTTCAAAGGGCCAACCATAACCCATACTCCCAAACATACAACCCTGGTTGGAGGAATCACCCAAATTTCAGTTGGAAGAGTGAGAACAACAATGCACAAACTTCACAACCACCGTTTCAAGCACACCATAATTTCCAAAATTCTCATGGATATGCACCTCCTTATGCTCCACCTCCTAGAAGAAATCTTGAGGAAACATTGCATGCATTCATTCAAAAGCAAGAGACAATCAATACTCATCTTGCTCAAAACATGACAGATTTTAAAGATACTCTTGCAAAATTAACATCTGCTCTCAGTTTCCAAGAGAAAGGTAAGTTTTCATCTCAACCACAACAAAATCCCAAAGGGCAATACAATGCAAATGCAAGTAGTTCCGGAAGCCAACACTTGGATCAAGTCAAATCAGTCACTACTCTTCGCAGTGGTAAGGTTATTGAAAAACCCACTCTTGAACCTTGTGAGAAAGATAACGAGTCAATCTCTAAGTAAGGTTATTGAAAAACCCTCTCTTGAACCTTATGAGAAAGATGATGAGTCAATCTCTGAGGGTAAGGAAGGGGTTGAATCTGAAAATTGCAAAGAAACGACTGATTCCCCGCCAGCACTTCCATTTCCTCATATCATGACCAAACAAAGAAAAGTCAATCACAACTCTGAAATCTTTGAAATTTTCAAACAGGTAAGGATCAATATACCTTTGGTGGATGCTATTAAACAGGTTCCTTCCTATGCTAAATTTTTGAAAGATCTATGCACTCTGAAGAGGAAACTGAATGTGAAATAGAAAGCCTTTTTAGCCGAACAAGTAAGTGTCATTCTTCAGAACAATAATGCTTTGAAATATAAAGGCCCTGATTGTCTTACAATTTCTTGCTTTACTGGAGAACATAAAATTGAAAGAGTCTTACTTGATCTTGGTGCTAGTGTGAATTTACTTCCATATTCAGTTTTTCAGAGTCTCAATCTAGGTGAGTTAAAACCAGCTTCTATAACTCTTTTACTTACCGATAGATCTATAAAAGTGTCTAGAGGAATAGTTGAAGATGTGTTAGTAGAACTCGATAAATTCATTTATCCTGTGGATTTTATTGTCTTGGACAGACAACCTGTTTAAGTATGTAATTCATTTCTTGTTATTTTAGGACGTCCGTTTCTTGCAACTATAATATTATATCCTATGTAATATATTTGGGCCAGCCCATCTCTTTATATATTTATAATATAATAATATTATATTATATATTATATATTAGACAATATATTTTAGCTTTAATAACTACTTTATTAAGTCATGAAAACTAGGTCAATATTTATAAAATACCCAAAAAAATATTTTGTTTTCATTAGTATTTGGGATTACAAATTTATTTGTAAAATATATTCTCGATATTAAAAATGTAGTTCTTTTATTGATGTTAAAATGGTTAAGTTTTATCCGATAAGATAAAAACCTCCTCATCTAAGAGGGCTTTTCTTGAACTTTAGACAAACTAACAAATAGAAAACATGAAAATACCTTGGATTTTATCAGACAATCAAGCAATGTAACTTATCTTAAGTAAGATATTGTTGGGATGCTAATACTTTTTTTTTTATACAACTAATTTTTGTACCCGATCTTTGAAACAAATTCAAATTTTTAATGAACAAAATAAAGTGCACCGATCAATCACCTTCTCTCAGGCGTACAATGTCTCAAGTTGTGGCTGTACATGAAGGCGAAAAAACCCTGGAGGATATTTCTGAAGAGATCACTCCCTCGATCTCTCCTGCTTGAGTACCGGATGGTCAATACATATATCGTGTGTTTTGCCATGTTTCCGTATCTATTGATTCTTCTTTCTTTCTTTTTTCATTGGTTTGTTTCCCTTGATCCTCCTTTTGATGAAAAACATGTACTCGTTGATATCATGTGATCATATATATATATATATATATATTGTTTCATGTTTTCAATTATAATTACCACCTTATTTATGTTTTCCTTTCGTCTTAGCAGCGGCAGTCTTCTTGCACTTGCGTATCCGAAAGGAGTACTTAAAAATCAGTAGCGCTTAGTTTCCAGTTTACATCAATCAAGTCTCGAAACTTAACTTGAGTCTTGGGAGACACTAGTAATTACACACGTTTGGTTAGCAGACATACCTTTTCTGTTGTATTAATTTCTATCATTTACCCATTAGTCCAATTCTCACAATAATAGATCAAAGGGAGGTTTCTGTACGGAGTGCTCTCACATATTCTTCATTGAGTGATACATCAAAAATAAATGCTTTCTTTATCAGAAAATAGCGATTTTACCATAACAATGCTTTGGTGAAGAAAAATATAGGAAAGTGAAGGTATATATCATCAATAATTATAATCTTTTTGACGTGGGCAGGCCATCACGGGATGGTTTCAGTGAATCCAGTGAGGACTTTAGGAAAGTGAAGGTATATATCATCAATAATTATTTTTATTGTTGAAAATAAAACGTGTTGATTGTACGTTTTCTACTTTGATAAAAGTACTTTTTAGAAGATAAAATGTTAGTCTATTTAAATTAAAGGAAAAGTAAAATTTTATGTGAAATTAATAGAGCGCTAATCTACTTCTTAGAAGATAACTGTATATTGTTCTACTTCCAAAAATTCATAGCCAAGACTTTCCATGTGAGAATAGCATAAATAATATATTCTGAATACAAAATGGTTGAGCTATTACAAGGTTTTCAAAGCAGCATTACTGACGGTGGTTATTATTATTACTTGACAATGGAAACAAAAGATGCTGAATTACGTGAATAAAGACTTGACCATAAATTTTAAAGATGCATTATTTCTTCTCAATGTTCACTTTCCGATTGGACCCCAGAAATGGAGGGTAAGCTATCAACTTTTGGCCTTCATACTGATGCTTTAGCTTTATTAAAAACAAAAGATTAACAAACGATGCTGTACATTTAACACAGACTTGACCATAAATTTTAAAGATTCCATGGGTTCAATCATACATTATTATTTTTCTGATAACGTCACAAAATCAATTCATTTCACGACGTATCAAGCCATTTAGCAGAGCTGTTAGCTGGGTATAGAAAAGACAGAAAACCATGTCAAGTCTTTCATTTAATAAGGCATTACCTTTATTTCTAATTCTCAATGTTCACATTCCGATTGGACCCAAGAAATGTAGCTTGTGGCCTTCGTCCAGATGCTTTAGCTTTTATTAATCTTTCTCTGCTTGAAGAGGGAAAAAAATGATTCTGAACACGAAGACTTGACCATAAATTTTCTCAATGTTAAAAAATCAAATCAATCAAATTTAATATAAAACAAAATTAAATTAAATGTTTACTTCAAAAGATGTATTAATAAATAATATAAAATTATTACTAAAACGTTAAACTTGTAAGTTTATAGTAACAATGTGTAATGGATAATTAGTTATTCATACATATAATAAAGAAGCATTGAGTCTAGGCATACCAAGATGATCCTAAACTAAAGCTGTTAGAGGTGTAGGCTAACTTTGTTAGTTGTTATTCGCTTCTTCCATGTTCATGTATCGTGAAGCCTATTTCTTAATTTTAAAATGAAACGCTGTAGAAGATTTGTGTATACGATCAGCCGCTTAAGTTTTGCTAGAATTTTTTTTTTTTTTGGTTCGAGCCTTTTTAGTTTTTATAAAAACTTGTTTACCTTTGAGTCATATCACAATACTTGAATGATATATCAACATCTTTAACAGTGGCTAAAAGCTTGTAAGTATTGGGATTGAAGTCCTTTTGCTTATTTATTGGGGGGATTCTTCAAGATTTGCAACCACAAACTCAGCTTAATAAAGAAACCTTTTCAATAAAAGTCTTAAAACTTGACCTTAAATTTTACGTGATACATGAAGAAAGACTTGATCTTAAATTTTAAAGATGCATTATTACTTCTCAATGTTCACTTCATTGGACCCAAGAAATGTATGCTAAGCTATCAGCTTGTGGCCTTCATACTAATGCTTTAGCTTTTTTAATCTTTCTCTACTCGACAATACAAAAGATCGACATAATGGAAACAAAAGAAGCTGAACATGAATTATCCAAAAACAAAAGATGCTGAACATGAACAAAGATTTGATCTTAAATTTTAAAGATGCATTAGTACTTCTCACTGTTCGCTTCATTGGACCCAAGAAATGTAGGGTACGCTACCGGCTTTTGGCCTTATTCATACTGATGCTTTAGCTTTATCAATCTTTCTCTTCTCGACAGTGCAAAAGATCGACATCATGAAAGCAAAAGATCGACATTATGGAAGCAAAAGATGCTGAACATGAACAAAGACTTGACCATAAATTTTAATGATGCATTATTACTTCAGACTCCATGGTTCCAATCATTTATAGTATTATAATTATTTTGTCAATGTTAAAATCAAAAAATTTAATACAAAATAAAATTAAATTAAATATTCACTTGAGAAGATGTATTATTATTATTAAAACTTTTAAGTTTACAGTGACTCTTTGATAATAGCAATTTGTAATAGGTAATTAGTGGGGAAAATATAAGGAATTTTTATACTTTGTCAACAAAAAAGAAAAAAAAAGTATCCATCTAATATTATAGTCATTAAAAAACCTAATGGTCTATAAGAATTCGGGTAGAAGAACTAATTGTGTAAATGGAAGACCGATAACTCCAAGTGCATTGATTAGTACTTAAAAGTGCATTCTTATTAAGGATTTATGTCATCATATTGCACCTAAAGTATGATTAAATTCCTTAACAAAAGCATGTTTTATATTAACAAGTCTAAAAATATAATATACTTTTAATTCATGGTAAATGTTCATCCTAAATGCAGGTCTATCACATAAATAAAAGGATTGATTGATGAGTTTAAGGATTGAAATTGAAAGGATAAAGAGAAGGCCAAACTTAGCAAAGTGTTGCTGGTGCATTCCAAACTCGAACACCGTTCGGTAATTTAATCATATCTGGAGCTATAGATATCAGATTTAGGTCCATTTTATATGGATAGAAAGGTAAGACATAGACCTACAACTTTCATATGGACTCAAAGACTCAGTTCTACCATTTTCAAGCTCAAATCTTAGCAACAACTTAGACGTCGGAAGCTGTCCTGCAGCTCAAACACTATTCGGTTTTTTGCTCATATCTTGTGTTCTATAAGTCCAAATGAGCTCTGGTTTTTTTTTGTTGGAAAGCTGAGACAATTGCCCACAACTTTCACATTCAGTTGGCTATAATTCTGATGTGAGCAATGACATTTTGGCCAGCCAACAATATCAATAATCAGCCCATAATATCAAAAAAACAGCAGCCATTAATGTCAAAAACCAGCCACCAAATCAATGGATGCCCACCAATTCTTCAATCAATCAATAGTTCTGAAACTTAGCCTATAAAAGGAGGCATTGTCCATGTATTTAGTCATATTAATTTTCAGATCAAAGTTATCTTCTTGCTTTCTCTCTACATCTTTGTAATGTTCAAGTTTTCTTTCATGTTATAGTAATCTCTTGTTTATGCTCTTTCATTTGCTTTGCTATACTTAGTTAGCTTATATTATGTTGATGTTCTTATATTGTTTATTTATGTTTGTCTCCTTCTTAATGTTTAGCTCAGTTAATTATGTCAAGGTGAAAAGGTTTCTCTAATGGTGTTAGAATATGTATAATATAAACTCAACATGGGCTTTAAATGTTTATATCCAAGAAAGATTGTTATTAACATGTTTTATCTTTCTATCTTACTTAATACCTTGCTTATTAAATGGTTAATTTAGATTTGTGTTGTATAATATTTGGTACATCAAATGCTTGATCCTTCATAGTTTTCGGCCGACATCGTTATTATGATAGGAACTTGATTTGTTGTTAACATAAACTAGCAACATGAATGCTTGATGATATTTATAAGTATGGTGTTACTTAGATAAGATGATTAATATGATCATGTTAGTAATTTATAACTAAGGGTAAGGAAGGGGTTTCTTAGCATATAAAAAGAAAGAGAGAGAGGAGAGAAGGGGGGCAGCAGCCAGAAGTGAAGAAACACAAATTCTCTCCTCTACAAACCCAAAAAATCATGCTCTCTTCATTCTTTAAGAGTAGTTGTTCAATGGTTATGCAAGGCTAAGCTCTTTTCTTGGTTGCAAGGACACAACAAACCTTCGGATTTCAAGAACCGTGAGATTTATTCTTCCTTTTATTCTCAGTTTATATTATGAATAAGTATGGTTGTTTTCCTATGCATATTTTCTATGATTGTTGTTGATAATTGCTAGAGCGGAACTCTAAGTTATTATTGTGAACAATTTATTGCTAAGTTTGATATCAAAATCGGAGTTGTGATGTATGAACTTGTGAAGCAACTAAGCTTGATAATTGTGGCGGAACTACATTATTAAACTTAGGGAGAACACTCAAATATCTAGTTCTTAGGGCTGCCATTGAACTAAATCATTAATGCGGACATTGTGATTATTTGTTGGTTAGGGTTAGTTATACGGCGGATCCGTTAATTAACCAACATTAAGAAAAGATAAAAATTCAGAATATAAATTGTAGTTTTGTTTCAAGGATCGGTTCTAATTTCCGTTGGTGGATGTGTGCTTGCAACCAAGGTTTGTTTTCTTGATAAATTTGGATTTCAATTGATTTTTTTTGCTAGTTTAATTTCTTCCATAGTTTAGATCATCACAAATCAAAACCCCCCAATTGCATAACGTATAGCATAAAAATCTGAACTAAATCTTCCTTGTGGGATCGACCCCTTGCTTGCTCTATACTATCTTGTGTGTTGTGTTTTAAGCTAGGGTAATTAATTTGTGTGACCACGACATCGCAACACTAATAACGAGAAATCATCCGATTAGAACCTCCTTTGTGTGTGGTTTCTAGTTGAGTAATAAAAAGAGTTTATATTATATTTATTTGAAATACCATTAGTGAATCTTATAACCTTGACATATGTTTTGTTATTGTTTAATCCTTACATCAATATCACATCCCAAAACTTTCTTCAACTCTTTTTCTGTTATTATTCTCTTCAAATCTTTTTCTTTATTTGTAATTTATGTAATTCACCTCCCTGTGGTTCAACCCCGGTCTTGCCGAGTTATTTTACTTTGACACTCGTGCACTTGGGATAAGACATCAACTCTTTGATCGTGTCATGCATCTTACTTATGATAAGCTGCTTTATTGTTTATTCTAAGTTGTGTTTCTATTCATTAATCTATCTAAGGTTCGAGAAAAGTTTTCTCATTAAAAATATCCTTATCTTATCAAGTTAAAACATAATCAGGTTCGAGAAAAGTTTTTCTCATTAAAAATATCATTATCTTATCAAGTTAAAAACATAATCATTTTAAAGCTTAAAAAATGTATGTTTAAGGTTTAAAAAAAGTCCTCTTTAATAAGGAAATTCTTATCTAATCATATTAAAACCTAACTATCATAAAAAGAAAGAAAATAAAAAAAACATTATTTGAAATTATGTTCAAATCCTAATGGTAATTGCAAACTTATTGTGATACACATTAAATGATTTTTTTTTTGTATTTTTCAAAGTAGGATGAAGATTCAATTTTTATTTATCGTATAGAAACATGCATTCAAATTTCAGAATCTGACCATATGGTTGAGGATAAATGTTTATTATTATTTTTGAAATGAGGGATTTTTTTTTAATTTTGATGGATTTTTGGAAATCTAAGAGAAAATCGAGTAATTTTAAAATAATAAATTTGTATTTTACAGTATAAAATCTACGACCCAATATTAAATAAAATTATTGGAAAATATGCTAGGGACAACTGATTAATACTTAAAAGTGCATTTTTCTCATGGTTTTATATCATCATTTTGCACTTAAAGTATCAATAACTCTTTAACTAAAGCATTTTTTATAATAATATATCTAATAATATAAGATACCTTTAATTTGTGGTAAATATTCATTTTAAATGCAGGCCTATCACATAAATGAAAGGATTGATTGATGACTTTAAGAACTTAAATTGCAAGGGGAAAGAGATGACCAAACTTGGAAAAGAGATGTCGGTGCAATCCAAACCGGAACACTGTTCGATAATTGGGTCATATCTGAAGCTATAGATCTCAGATGTAGGTCTACTTTATATGGATAGAAAGGTAAGACATAGACCTACAACTTTCATATAGAGCCCAAGATCTAAAAAGGCTATTTTCAAGTCCAAATTATAGCAACAACAAAGAAGCCCGAATTTGTCCTCCAGCCCGAGCACTGTTCAGTATTTTGGCTATATCTGGAGTTCTAGAAGTTGAAATGAGCTGAAGTTTTTACACAAGAAAGCAGAGACAATTTCCTACAACTTTAAGTGGCTTAAATTTTGACGTTATCAATGACGTTTTGGGTAGACAAGAGAAGATAAGGATTGTCACCAAGTCAAGAGTTGGTCACCCACTCATTAATTAGTCATCAAATCAATAGTTCCCAATTTTGGCATATAAAAGGAGGCATTTGCCACGCATTTAAACATCTTGGTGTCCAGATCAAGATCAAGATCATGCTCTTGCTTTCTCTCTTTGTATTTTTTCTAATGTTTATGCTTTGCTTTCATTAGTAACTAGTTTATGCCTTTCATTTCCTTTCATTTACTTAGTTAACTTTTATCTTATTTTGTTTATTTATTTTTCTTTCTTTCATTATGTCTAACTAAGTTTATTATGTCAAGGTGAAAGGGTTACACTAATGGTGTAAGAATAAGTATAGTGTAAATTTAATATGGACTTTAATGTTTGATACTAACATGTTTTATATTTGTTATCTTGTTCACTCTTCAATACTTTGCTTGTTAAATTACTAATCTTGATTTATGTTGTATAACACTTGGTACAACAAATGCTTGGCACTTTCATAGCCCATACTGTATGGTATAACCGACACCTGAGCTATGAAAGGAACTTGATTTGTTGTTAACATAAGTTATAATCATGAATGCTTGACGAGATTTACAAGTATTAGCATTAATCGAAGAAGATGACTAATGTAATCATGTTAAACAATCTATAATCTGATTGGAACCTCCTTTGTGTGTGGTTTCCAATTGAATAATAAGATTTTATATTATACTTGTTTGACATACCATTAGTGGAACCTCTAACCTTGACATTTGTTATTATCATTGTTTAATCGTTACATTAATATTCCATCTCAAACTTCTTATCTTCTTCTTCTTCTTCTCCTTTTCTTTTCTTTATTATTATTATTATTATTATTATTACTACTACTACTACTACTACTAATACTATTATTAGTATTTTTATTACTACTATTATTGTTGTTGTTATTTATAATTTGTACAATTAACCTCCCTGTGGTTCGACCACGGTCTTGCCGGGTATTTATTACTTCGACACTCCTGCACTTAGGAGAAGACATCAATCTTTTAGTCCCGGTTTTTCCTCCTGATGCATCTCATTTTAATTTTAAGCTAGGCATTATTCAACTTTTACCTTCTTTTCATGGCTTAGAATTGGAAAATCCATACTTGCATTTCAGGGAATTTGAGGAGGTCTGCAACACATATAATAATTTAAATTATAGCATGAACACCATCAGATTAAAGCTTTTTCCTTTTTCATTAAAAGATAAAGCTAAAACATGGCTACAAAATTTAATACCAGGATCCATTCGTGTTTAGGATGAAATGCAACAACAATTTTTAAAGAAGTTTTTTTCATCTCACAGAACAAACTCTTTCAAAAGACAAATCACCACTTTCACCCAAAAATCAGGAGAAACATTTTACCAATGTTGGGATAGGTATGGAGATTTGCTTAGTACTTGCCCTCATCATGGTTTTGAAACATGGAGATTGGTTTCACATTTCTATGAAGTGTTAACACCTAGAGATAGGCAAATGGTTGAATTGATGTGCAATGGAACTTTTGAAGATAAAGAGCCTGATAAAGCAATGGAGTACTTAGACTTGTTAGCTGAAAATGCTCAAAATTGGGACACCGCCGGTACTTATGAGGCACCGAGTAAAACTCAACCTCATACATCTAGTGGAGGTATGTACAACCTTAGGGAAGATCATGACCTTCAAGCCAAGTTTGCATTTTTAGCTAGAAAAGTCGAGGCACTAGAATTGAAAACGAGTGGTCAATTAAAATCTGTTGAAAACATTGTATGTCAAATATGGAAAACAAATGAACACTCAACCAATAACTGTCCAACCTTGCCTTCTTTTAAGGAATGTCCCCGTGAACAAGCTCATGCTTTAAACAGTTTCCAAAGGGCCAACCATAATCCATACTCGCAAACATACAACCCTGGATGGAGAAATCACCACCCAACTTTCAGTTGGAAGAGTGATGATAACAATGTACAAACTTCACAACCACCATTTCAAGCACACCATAATTTCAAAAATTCTCATGGATATGCACCTCCTTATGCTCCACCTCCTAGAAGAAATCTTGAGAAAACATTGCATGTATTCATTGAAAAGCAAGAGACAATCAATACTCATCTTGCTCAAAACATGACAGATTTTAAAGATACTCTTGCAAAATTAACATCTGCTCTCAGTTTCCAAGAGAAAGGTAAGTTTTCATCTCAACCACAATAAAATCCCAAAGGGCAATACAATGCAAATGCAAGTAGTTCCGAAAGCCAACACTTGGATCAAGTCAAATCAGTCACTACTCTTCGCAGTGGTAAGGTTATTGAAAAACCCACTCTTGAACCTTGTGAGAAAGATAACGAGTCAATCTCTAAGGGTTTTAGGTAGTTTTAGTTTTCTAGATTAGGATTTTCGTACAATTTGCATTGTTTTCGGTTTCTTGTGTGATTGGTTTTTTTTAGTTTTCTTTATGATTTATGCTAGTAACCAGTTCTACTAATCAAATTCAAGTGCAGTTGGATCTCGAAATAGAAAAAACTTTACGCAGGTTACGCAAGGAAGCTCGCCTCAAGACTATGGCTATTGCACGACAACAAACACTCAAGGAGCTTGCTGCTCCTAATGTGGAAAATCAGCCACTATGCATAAACATTGACAATAATGTAAACTTTGAGCTCAAATCTGGTTTTATACATTTGTTACCAATATTTAATGGTCTTGCAGGAGAAGATCCTCATACTCATCTCAAGGAGTTCCATATGGTTTGTATTGGCATGAAACCGAATGGAGTTGATGAAGAACAAGTTAAGTTGAAAGCTTTCCCTTTCTCTTTAAAAGGGGCAGCAAAGGCATGACTTTTCTCTATTCTCCCAGGATCTATTGGAACTTGGAATGCCATGAAAAAGATTTTCCTTGAGAAGTATTTCCCAGCATCTCGAGTTGCCAACAGAAGGAAAGAAATATGTGGGATTCGGCAATCTCATGGAGAGACACTCTCCGAGTATTGGGAAAGATTTGAGCAACTATGCATTCAATGCCCTCATCATCACATACCCGATCAAGTACTCATTCAATATTTCTATGAAGGATTGATGCCTCCTGACCGTAGTATCATTGATGCTGCAAGTGGAGGCGCATTGGTGGATAAGACACCCGAGGTTGCACGCCAATTGATCTCAAACATGGCAGCTAACTCAAAAACATGGCAGCCAACTCAAAACAGTTTGGCACTCGTGGAGACTTCTCCAACAAACGAGTAAATGAGGTAAGTATTTCTAACCTTGAAAATAAAGTTAATGATCTTACTTCTCTTGTGCGTTCTTTGGCTTGTGGAAATGTGCAGCAGGTGAAAGTTTGTAGCATATGCTCCTTACAAGGACATGCTTCGGATATGTGCCCAGCAATGCAAGAAGATTACATTGAACAAGCTCATGCAATTGATGGAGCATTCAACGGACAGCCCCAGCGTAAATATGATCCTTTTTCCAACACTTACAATCCCGGATGGAGAGATCATCCCAACTTACGCTATGGCAACCCATCCCAACAAGGCAATCAAGGACGACAATTCCATCCCCATGGATTTCAGCCCCAACAGAATTATCAAGCAAGACAACCCCCTCCATTCACAAACTCCAATGTTACGGGGTCGTCATCCAATGATGATCTTCGTGAGATGATGAAAACTTTGGCTTCTAATACTGTTACCTTGTAACAAAATGTCATGTCTTTTCAAAAGGAAACAAGGTCAAGTATTCACAACTTGGAGAAGCAAATGGGGCAAGTAACTTCAAGTGTAGAGAAATTGGAGGCACAAATGAATGGAAAATTGCCCTCCCAAGCATTGAATCCAAAAGAGAATGTTAGTGCGATCATGCTGAGAAGTGGGAAAGAACTTGAAGAGAAAAGGTCAAAACAAATTGAGATGGAGGAAGAAGAAGAGATAGAAACTAAATTGAGTACAAAGAAGGAACATCATCCTCCTTCACAAACTAAAACATCGACCAACACTCCAAAGGTAACTCCTCACTTAATGAATTCTAGTTTTAAAGCAATTCCACCCTTTCCTGTGAGTTCTTCTAGGTCAAAGAAAGAGGACAAAGAAAAAGAGATTTTAGAGGTTTTCAAAAAAGTAGAACTCAACATTCCTTTGCTTGATGCTATCAAGCAAATTCCCAAGTATGCTAAATTTTTGAAGGAGTTGTGTACTACCAAGAGAGCTTTCAAATTGAAAGGTCATGAAATGGTAAGTATGGGTGAAGTTGTGTCTACTGTTGTTCAAAAGAATATGCCTTTGAAGCAAAAGGACCCAGGTGCGTTTACTATCCCATGTGTTATTGGTAATGCTAGTTTCAAGAGGGCCTTGTGTGATTTAGGTGTATCCATTAGTGTTATGCCAAAACATGTTTATGATTCTCTTAGTCTTGAGCCTTTGCATAAAACTAGCATTGTAATACAACTTGCGGATCGTAGTTTGGTTTACCCACTTGGTGTGATAGAGGATGTCTTAGTCAAGATTGATACTTTGGTTATTCCATGTGACTTTTATATTCTTGATATGGAACATGATTCTTGTGATTCATCAACCAGCACTCCTATATTGTTTGGAAGACCATTCTTGAAAACTGCCAACACAAAGATTGATTGTGGTAAGGATACCTTGTCTATGGAGGTAGGAGATGAAAAAATTGAATTCAATTTTCATGATGCAATGAAATATCCTTATAGCAATGTTTATTCTATCACATGCTATGACCAAATTGATAAGTGTGTGCAGCAAGTTTGTGATTTTGATTGCGAAGATGGATTAAGCATAGCTTTGAGCTATGGCTATGATTTCACCAAGATAGAAGAGATGGAGAGGCACATATGTGTTCCCCAAAACATGCACGAATCAATATTGGCCTTACAAGCTTTACAAACCGTTCCCCATGGTAATGTCTTTATTGATTTATTACTCTCACATAAAAAGCTTTTGCCATCTATTTTACAGGTCCCCGAGTTAGAATCAAAACCTTTGCCCGATAATTTGAAGTATGTATTCATTGGCGACAACAATACACTTCCTGTTATCATAGCAAAAGGTTTGACAAGTATACAAGAGGAAAAACTTGTGAAGTTGTTGTGTGATCACAAAACGGCCATTGGATGGACTTTAGCTGACATCAAGGGCATTAGTCCCTCAATGTGTATGCATCACATACTGATTAGTACTTAAAAGTGCATTTTTATCATGGTTTTATATCATCATTTTGCACTTGAAGTATCAATAACTCCTTAACCAAAGCATGTTTTATAATAATGTATCTAATAATATAAGATACCTATAATTTGTGGTAAATGTCTATTTTTAATGCAGGCCTATCACATAAATGAAAGGATTGATTGATGACTTGAAGAACTTAAATTGCATGGATAAAGAGATGGTCAAACTTAGAGAAGAGATGTCGGTGCAATCCAAACCGGAACATTGTTCGGTAATTGGGTCATATCTGGAGCTACAGATCTCAGATTTAGGTCCAATTTATATGGATGGAAAGGTAAGGCATAGGCCTACAACTTTCATATGGAGCCCAAGATCTAAAAAGGCCATTATCAAGTCCAAATTATAGCAACAACAAAGAAGCCCGAATCTGTCTTCCAGCCCGAGCACTGTTCGGTATTTTGTCCATATCTGGAGTTCTAGAAGTCCAAATGAGCTGAATTGTTTACACAAGAAAGTTGAGACAATTGCCTACAACTTTCATGTTTGCAACTGGCTCCAGTTTTGACGTTATCAATGACGTTTTGGGCAGACAAGAGAAGATAAGGATTGTCACCAAGTCAAAAGTTGGCCACCCACTTCTCAATTAGTCATCAAATCAATAGTTCACAATTTTGGCCTATAAAAGGATGCATTTGCCATGCATTTAGGCATCTTGGTTTCCAGATCAAGATCATGCTCTTCCTTTCTCTCTTTGTATTTTTTGTAATGTTTATGTTTTGCTTTCATTAATATTAAGTTTATGCCTTTCCTTTCCTTTCCTTTACTTAGTTAACTTTTATGTTCTTATTTTGTTTATCTATTTTGCTTTCTTTCATTATGTCTAGCTAAGTTAGTTATGTCTTAAAGCAAGAAAATTGATATTTTTATCATACCAAGGTATTGGACTAAGAGAAAGTAAGGATTCGTTAGGAAAGTAATCATCGATTGGTGTGATGTCAGATGTCGAATCTGTTGTCATTGTTGACAAAAGATTCACATCAACATTTTCGGTGCTTTTTTCATTCGTGATTTCTTCCTCAGAATAAATCATTTGCAAATCTTCAGATTCATCCAACTCATTTTTACTTAAAGTAGATTCAAGTTGATCATAAACTAATTCGTCAATATGATCTACTTCTTGTAAATCATTATCTTCTCCAAGTTGTTTGCAAATGTTGAAAATATTCATCTCCAATGTCATGTTTCCAAATGATAGCTTCATCAATCCATTCCTACAATTAATCAATGCGTTAGAGGTTGCAAGAAACAGACGTCCTAAAATAACAGGAAATGAATTACATGCTTCAACAGGTTCTGTGTCCAAGACAATAAAATCCACAAGATAAATGAATTTATCGACTTGTACTAACACATCTTCAATTATTCCTCTAGGCACTTTTACAGATCTATCGGCAATTAAAAGAGATATAGAAGTTAGTTTTAACTCACATAGATTGAGACTTTGAAAAACTGAATATGGAAGTAAATTCACACTGGCTCCAAGATCAAGTAAGGCTCTTTCAATTTTTTGCTCTCCAATAAAGCAAGAAATTGTAGGACAACCAGGGCCTTTATATTTCAAAGCATTATTGTTTTGAAGAATAACACTTACTTGTTCAGCTAGAAAGGCTTTCTTTTTCACATTCAGTTTCCTCTTCACAGTGCATAGATCTTTCAAAAATTTAGCAGAGGAAGGAACCTGTTTAATAGCATCCAGTAAAGGTATATTGATTCTTACCTGTTTGAAAATTTCAAAAATTTCAGAGTTGTGATTGACTTTCCTTTGTTTGGTCATGGCTTGAGGAAATGGAAGAGCTGGCGGAGAATCAGTTTTTTCTTTGCAATTTTCAGAGATTCACTCATCATCTTTCTCATAAGGTTCAAGGGAGGGTTTTTCAATAACCTTACCACTGCGCAGAGTAGTGACTGATTTGACTTGATCCATGTGTTGGCTTCCAGAACTACTTGCATTTGCATTGTATTGCCCCTTGGGATTTTGTTGTGGTTGAGATGGAAACTTACCTTTCTCTTGGAAACTGAGATTATATGTTAATTTTGCAAGAGTATCTTTAAAATCTGTCATGTTTTAAGCAAGTTGAGTATTGATTGTCTCTTGCTTTTCAATGAATGCATGCAATGTTTCCTCAAGATTTCTTCTAAGAGGTGGAGCATAAAGAGGTTGATTAATTGTTTTTCTATTTTACGCTTTGATTACTAGGGACTAGTAATAAGCTGGTTGGGGGGTGTGATTAGTACTTAAAAGTGCATTTTTATCATGGTTTTATATCATCATTTTGCACTTGAAGTATCAATAACTCCTTAACCAAAGCATGTTTTATAATAATATATCTAATAATATAAGATACCTTTAATTTGTGGTAAATGTTCATTTTAAATGCAGGCCTATCACATAAATGAAAGGATTGATTGATGACTTTAAGAACTTAAATTGCAAGGATAAAGAGATGTCCAAACTTAGAAAAGAGATGTCGGTGCAATCCAAACCAGAACACTATTCAGTAATTGAGTCATATCTGGAGATATAGATCTCGGATTTAGGTCTACTTTATATGGATGGAAAGGTAAGAAATAGGCCTACAACTTTCATATGGAGCCCAAGATCTAAAAAGGCCATTTTCAAGTCCAAATTATTGCAACAACAAAGAAGCCCGAAGCTGTCCTCCAGCCCGAGCACTGTTCAATATTTTGGCCATATCTAGAGTTTTAAAAGTCCAAATCAGCTGAAGGTTTTACACAAGAAATCTGAGACAATTGCCTACAACTTTCATGTTTTCAAGTGGCTCTAATTTTGATAATTTTTTACACAAGAAAGCTGAGACAATTGCCTACAACTTTCATGTTTGCAACTGGCTCCAGTTTTGACGTTATCAATGACGTTTTGGGCAGACAAGAGAAGATAAGGATTGTCACCAAGTCAAGAGTTGGCCACCCACTCATCAATTAGTCATCAAATCAATAGTTCCCAATTTTGGCTTATAAAAGGAGGCATTTGCCATGCATTTAGGTATCTTGGTTTCCAGATCAAGATCATGCTCTTCCTTTCTCTCTTTGTATTTTTTGTAATGTTTATGCTTTGCTTTCATTAATATTAAGTTTATGCCTTTCATTTCCTTTCCTTTACTTAGTTAACTTTTATGTTCTTATTTTGTTTATCTATTTTGCTTTCTTTCATTATGTCTAGCTAAGTTAGTTATGTCAATGTGAAAAGGAGGTTAATTACGAAGAGAAAATAAAATAAATACTATAATTTATACAAGAACTTACCTCCCCGGCAAAGGCGCCAAAAACTTGACACGACTAAAAGATTGATGTCTTCTCCCAAGTGCAGGAGTGTCGAAGTAATAAATATCTCGGCAAGACCGGGGTCGAACCACAGGGAGGTTAATTGTACAATAATAATAATAATAGTAATAACAATAATAATAATAGTAGTAGTAATACTAATAATAATAATAATAATAATAAAGAAAAAGAAGGAGAAGAAGAAGAAGAAGATGAGAACTTTGAGATGGAATATTAATGTAACGATTAAACAATGATAATAACAAATGTCAAGGTTAGAGGTTCCACTAATGGTATATCAAACAAGTATAGTATAAACTCTTATTATTCAATTGGAAACCACACATAAAGGAGGTTCCAATCAGATTATAGATTGTTAACATGATTACATTAGTCATCTTATTCAATTAATGCTAATACTTGTAAATCTCGTCAAGCATTCATGATTATAACTTATGTTAACAATAAATCAAGTTCCTTTCATAGCTCAGGTGTCGGTTATACCATACATTATGGGCTATGAAAGTGCCAAGCATTTGTTGTACCAAGTGTTATATAACATAAATCAAGATTAGTCATTTAACAAGCAAAGTATTAAAGAGTGAACAAGATAACAAATATAAAACATGTTAGTATCAAACATTAAAGTCCATATTAAGTTTACATTATACTTATTCTTACACCATTAGTGTAACCTTTTCACCTTGACATAATTAACTTAGCTAGACATAATGAAAGAAAGAAAAATAAATAAACAAAATAAGAACATAAATAAGATAAGAGTTAACTAAGTAAATGAAAGAAAATGAAAGGCATAAACTTGATATTAATGAAAGCAAAGCATAAATATTACAAAAAATACACAGAGAGAAAACAAAAGCATGATCTTGATCTGGAGACCAAGATGCCTAAATTAATGGCAAATGCCTCCTTTTATAGGCCAAAATTGGGAACTATTGATTTGATGACTAATTGATAAGTGGGTGGCCAACTCTTGACTTGGTGACAATCCTTATCTTCTCTTGTCTGCCCAAAATGTCATTGATAACGTCAAAATTGGAGCCAGTTGAAAACAATAAAGTTGTAGGCAATTGTCTCAGCTTTCTTGTGTAAACAATTCAGCTCATTTGGACTTCTAGAACTCCAGATATGGCCAAAATACTGAATAGTTCTCGGGCTGGAGGACAGCTTCGCGCTTCTTTTTTGTTGCTACAATTTGGACTTCAAAATGGCCGTTTTAGATCTTGGGCTCCATATGAAAGTTGTAGGCCTATGTCTTACCTTTCCATTCATATAAATTGGACCTAAATATGAGATATATAGCTCCAGATATGACCCAATTACCGAACAGTGTTCCGGTTTGGATTGCACCGATATCTCTTTTCTAAGTTTGGCCATCTCTTTATCCTTTCAATTTCAGTTCTTAAAGTCATCAATCAATCCTTTCATTTATGTGATAGGCCTACATTAAAAATAGACATTTACCACAAATTATAGGTATCTTATATTATTAGATACATTATTATAAAACATATTTTAGTTAAGGAGTTATTGATACTTCAAGTGCAAAATGATGATATAAAACCTTGATAAAAATACACTTTTAAGTACTAATCAGAGGTGCATATCCATGATAATTTTAGAAATTGTGGTGTGCTTGAAACGGTGGTTGTGAAGTTTGTGCATTGTTGTTCTCACTCTTTCAACTGAAATTTGGGTGATTTCTCCAACCAGGGTTGTATGTTTGGGAGTATGGGTTGTGGTTGGCCCTTTGGAAACTGTTTAAAGCATGGGCTTGTTCATGGAGACATTCCTTAAAAGAAGGCAAGGTTGGACAATCGTTGGTTGGGTGTTCATTTGTTTCACATATTTGACACACAATGTTTTCAACAGATTTTAATTAACCACTCTTTTTTAATTCTAGTGCCTCGACTTTTCTAGCTAAAGATGCAAACTTGGCTTGAAGGTCATGATCTTCCCCAAGGTTGTACATCCCTCCACTAGATGTATGAGGTTGAGTTTTACTCGGTGCCTCATAAGTACCCGCGGTGTCCCAATTTTGAGCATTTTCAGCTAACAAGTCTAAGTACTCCATTGCTTCATCAGGGTCTTTATCTTCAAAAGTTCCATTGCACATCAATTCAACCATTTGCCTATCTTTAGGTGTTAACCCTTCATAGAAATGTGAAACCAATCTCTATGTTTCAAAACCATGATGAGGGCAAGTACTAAGCAAGTCTCGATACCTATCCCAACATTGGTAAAATGTTTCTCCTGGTTTTTGAGTGAAAGTGGTGATTTGTCTTTTGAAAGAGTTGGTTTGATGAGATGGGAAAAACTTCTTTAAAAACTGTTGTTGCATTTCATCCCAAACACGAATGGATCCTGGTCTTAAATTTTGTAGCCATGTTTTAGCTTTATCTTTTAATGAAAAAGGAAAAAGCTTTAATCTGATGGTGTTCATGCTACAATTTAAATTATTATATGTGTTGCAGACCTCCTCAAATTCCCTTAAATACAAGTATGGATTTTCTAATTCTAAGCCATGAAAAGAAGGTAAAAGTTGAATAATACCTGGTTTAAAATTAAAATGAGATGCATCAGGAGGAAAAACTATGTATGATGGTGCACTTGTTCTTGTGGGATTCATGTGGTCTCTAAGTGTTCTAGCAAGGTTATTCTCATTATTCTCATTATGAAGTGATTGATTATCTTCTTCGGCCATATTTTCTGAAAATGATGAGGATACCCTACAAAGTCTACCATTTGATGTACGTGACCACACTCTCATGCACGTGTAGGAATAAAATAAAAGGAAGAAGAAAACAAAAGAAGAAGAAACAAGAGAAAAGAAACAATGTTATATACAATAAAATTGAAAAGAGAAAATAAAATAAATATTATAATTTATACAAAACTTACCTCCCCGACAACGGCGCCAAAAACTTGACATGACTAAAAGATTGATGTCTTCTGCCAAGTGCAGGAGTGTCGAAGTAATAAATAACCCGGCAAGACATAAAATTAAAAGAGCCTTACTTGATCTTGGAGCCAGTGTGAATTTACTTCCATATTCAGTTTTTCAAAGTCTCAATCTAAGTGAGTTAAAACCAACTTCTGTAACTCTTTTACTTGCCGATAGATCTGTAAAAGTGCCTAGAGGAATAATTAAAGATGTGTTAGTACAAGTCAATAAATTCATTTATCCTGTGGATTTTATTGTCTTGGGCACAAAACCTGTTGAAGTATGTAATTCATTTCCTGTTATTTTAGGACGTCCATTTCTTGCAACTTCTAATGCATTGATTAATTGTAGGAATGGACTGATGAAGCTATCATTTGGAAACATGACATTAGAGATGAATATTTTCAACATTTGCAAGCAACCTGGAGATGATAATGATTTACAAGAAGTAATCATATTGAGGAATTAGTTTATGATCAACTTGAATCTACTTGAAGTAAAAATGAGTTGGATGAATCTGAAGATTTGCAAATGATTTATTCTGAGGAAGAAATCATGGATGAAAAACGCACCGAAAATATTGTTGCGGATCTTTTGTCAAAAGTGACAACAAATTCGACATCTAACATCACACCAATCGATGATTACTTTCCTAATGAATCCTTACTTTCTCTTAGTCCAATGCCTTGATATGATAAAAATATCAATTTTCTTCCTTTAGGAGATTTGCCAGCTGATTGGAGTACTCAAGACAAAGAAAAGTTTTTGAATGAAGTGAAGAACTTTTATTGTGATGACCCTAGCTTATTCAAATATTGTCCTGATCAAATATTTCAAAGATTCATTCCCGACAATGAGGTAAGTAGTGTCATTACACTTTGTCATTCTGAAGCATGTGAGAGTTATTTTTCATCAAGAAAGACAACTGCAAAAATCTTTCAAAATAGATTTTATTGGCCTACCATGTTCGAGGACACGCATGCATTCTGCAAAACTTGTGAAAATTGTCAAAAAGTTGATACTGGTAAAAAAATTTTGTTTTATAATTCTCAACTCTATTCATTCCCTAAAGAGCTAAAATCAAGATGGAGCAATCCTTATGGGGACTGTGATATTGAGAATTCAATGAATGACAATGTTTTTAAGAAAAATGGACATCGTTTGAAAGCTTACTTTGATAATTTTCCTAGTGAAAATGAATCAACTAGTTAGAATGATCTTGTAGATAAAGGTTGATTATTTTGTTTTTCTTACATTGTTTTTGTGTTTCTTTTTGAGTGATTTTTGCTAGTTTCTCTCACTCCGGTTAAATAGCGAACAACGGTACTCCGTGACTTAAGTCGGTTCTTTCAGTTTCCCATAATAACTGATATTTGTGTATATATTTGTGCAATTCTTTGAATCTCACTTCCAA
>NW_011501887.1:0-1916 GCF_000495115.2 Populus euphratica | reverse complement strand
TATATTTTTGTGCAATTCTTTGAATCTCTCTTCCAATTGTCTTTTGAAAATGGACACTAATCTTGAAAAATTGAAAAAGTATTTTCCCGCTCTGCCTCAGAATGCGATTACAAAAATTTACCATGCTAGATGTGCAAGATTGAGATTGTTAATGAATCATGGAATTCCTGAAGATATTCGCTGGTTGAGAATTCCTGAAGATATTCGCTGATTGATTGAAGCAAAGGTCAGATTATCAGGTGAGTCCTCTAATTCCTTCATTTCACACATGCCTCGAACAGGTAAAAGCACTTTTGCAAAGAAACGTCGTGCAAAACGACTGAAAGTCTGTCATGAGACGCATCCTAGTGGAGATGTGCATCGTGCAATTGACATTGAGCACAAAAGAAAGGTTTATTAATATCTTGTTAAGAGGTATTGAGCAGATATATAAATTTAATGAGAGTTTGTTTATCTGGATAGATTAATGGAAGTTAAATGATGAATACCTTGCTTTGTGGAATTTGCAAATTGTTTTTCTATTTTAACGCTTTGATTACTAGGGACTAGTAATAAGCTGGTTGGGGGGTGTGATTAGTACTTAAAAGTGCATTTTTATCATGGTTTTATATCATCATTTTGCACTTGAAGTATCAATAACTCCTTAACTAAAGCATGTTTTATAATAATATATCTAATAATATAAGATACCTTTAATTTGTGGTAAATGTTCATTTTAAATGCAGGCCTATCACATAAATGAAAGGATCGATTGATGACTTTAAGAACTTAAATTGCAAGGGCAAAAAGATGACCAAAATTAGAAAAGAGATGTCGGTGCAATCCAAACCGGAATACTGTTTGGTAATTGGGTTATATCTGGAGCTATAGATCTTAGATTTAGGTCTACTTTATATGGATGGAAAGGTAAGACATAGGCCTACAACTTTCATATGGAGCCCAAGATCTAAAAATGTCATTTTCAAGTCCAAATTATTGCAACAACAAAGAAGCCCGAAGCTGTCCTCTAGCCAGAGCATTGTTCAGTGTTTTAGCCATATCTGGAGTTCTAGAAGTCCAAATGAGCTCAATTGTTTACACAAGAAAGCTGAGACAATGGCCTACAACTTTCATGTTTTCAAGTGGCTCTAATTTTGACGTTATCAATGACTTTTTGGGCAGACAAGAGAAGATAAGGATTGTCACCAAGTCAAGAGTTGGCCACCCACTCATCAATTAGTCATCAAATCAATAGTTCTCAATTTTGGACTATAAAAGGAGGCATTTGCCATGCATTTAGGCATCTTGGTGTCCAGATCAAGATCATGCTCTTCCTTTCTCTCTTTGTATTTTTTTGTAATGTTTATCCTTTACTTTCATTAATATCAAGCTTATGCCTTTCATTTCCTTTCCTTTACTTAGTTAACTTTTATGTTGTTATTTTGTTTATCTATTTTGCTTTCTTTCATTATGTCTAGCTAAGTTAGTTATGTCAAGGTGAAAAGGTTACACTAATGGTGTGAGAATAAGTATAATGTAAACTTAATATGGACTTTAATGTTTGATACTAACATGTTTTATATTTGTTATCTTGTTCACTCTTTAATACTTTGCTTGTTAAATGACTAATCTTGGTTTATGTTGTATAACACTTGGTACAACAAATGCTTGACACTTTCATAGTTCATATTGTATGGTATAACCGACACCTGAGCTATGAAAGGAACTTAATTTGTTGTTAACATAAGTTATAATCATGAATGCTTGACGAGATTTACAAGTTATAATCATGAATGTTGTTAACCTCCTTTGTGTGTGGTTTCCAATTGAATAATAAGTGTTTATACTATACTTGTTTGACATACTGATTAGTACTTAAAAGTGCATTTTTATCATGGTTTTATATCATCATTTTGCACTTGAAGTATCAATAACTC
>NW_011501862.1:23009-30701 GCF_000495115.2 Populus euphratica | reverse complement strand
CCATACTTGCATTTAAGGGAATTTGAGGAGGTTTGTAACACATATAATGATTCAAATTGTAGCATGAACACCATCAGATTAAAGCTTTTCCTTTTTCATTAAAAGATAAAGCTAAAACGTGACTATAAAATTTAAGACTAGGATCCATTCGTGCGTGGATGAAATGCAACAACAGTTTTTAAAGAAGTTTTTCCCATCTCATAGAACAAACTCTTTCAAAAGACAAATCACCACTTTCACTCAAAAGACAGGAGAAACATATTACCAATGTTGGGATAGGTATCAAGACTTGCTTAATACTTGCCCTCATCATGGTTTTGAAGCATGGAGATTGGTTTCACATTTTTATGAAGGGTTAACACCTAGAGATAGGCAAATGGTTGAATTGATGTGCAATGGAACTTTTAAAGATAAAAACCCTAATAAAGTAATGGAGTACTTAGACTTGTTAGCTGAAAATGCTCAAAATTGGGACACCGCGATTATTTATGAGGCACCGAGTAAAACTCAACCTCATACATCTAGTGGAGATATGTACAACCTTAGGAAAGATCATGACCTCCAAGCCAAGTTTGCATCTTTAACTAGAAAAGTCGAGGCACTAGAATTAAAAAAGAGTGGTCAATTAAAATCTGTTGAAAATATTGTATGTCAAATATGTGAAACAAATGAACACTCAACCAGTAACAGTCCAACCTTGCCTTCTTTTAAGGAATTTCTCCATGAACAAGCCCATGCTTTAAACAGTTTCCAAAGGGCTAACCACAACCCATACTCGTAAGCATACAACCTTGGTTGGAGAAATCACCCAAATTTCAGTTGGAAGAGTGATAACAACAATGCACAAACTTCACAACCACCGTTTCAAGCACACCATAATTTCCAAAATTCTCATGGATATGTACCTCCTTATGCTGCACCTCCTAGAAGAAATCTTGAGGAAACATTGCATGCATTCATTGAAAAGCAAGAGACAATCAAAACTCAACTTGCTCAAAACATGACAGATTTTAAAGATACTCTTGTAAAATTTTCATCTACTCTCAGTTTCCAAGAGAAAAGTAAGTTTCCATCTCAACCACAACAAAATCCCAAAGGGCAATACAATGCAAATGCAAATAGTTCCGGAACCAACACATAGATCAAGTCAAATCAGTCACTACTCTTCACAGTGGTAAGAATATTGAAAAACCCACTCTTGAAACTTATGGGAAAGATGATGAGTCAATCTCTGAGGGTAAGGAAGGGGTTGAATTTGAAAATTGCAAAGAAAAGACTGATTCCCCGCCAGCAGTTCCATTTCCACATGCCATGACCAAACAAAGGAAAGTCAATCACAACTCTAAAATATTTGAAACTTTCAAACAGGTAAGAATCAATATACCTTTGCTAGATGCTATTAAACAGGTTGCTTCATATGCTAAATTTTTGAAAGATCTATGCACGGTGAAGAGGAAACTGAATATGAAAAAGAAAACCTTTTTAGCCGAACAAGTAAGCGTCATTTTTTAGAACAATAATGCTTTGAAATATAAAGACCCTGGTTGTCCTACAATTTCTTGCTTTATTAGAGAACATAAAATTGAAAGAGCCTTACTTGATCTTGGAGCTAGTGTGAATTTACTTCCATATTCAGTTTTTTAGTCTCAATCTAGGTGAGTTAAAACCAACTTCTATAACTCTTTTACTTGCCGATAGATCTATAAAAGTGCCTAGAGGAATAGTTGAAAATGTGTTAGTGCAAGTCAATAAATTCATTTATCTTGTGGATTTTGTTATCTTGGACACAGAACTTGTTGAAGCATGTAATTCATTTCCTGTTATTTTAGGACGTCTGTTTCTTGCAACTTCTGACGCATTGATTAATTGTAGGAATGGACTGATCAAGCTATCATTTGGAAACATGACATTGGAGATGAATATTTTCAACATTTGCAAGCAACCTGGAGATGATAATGATTTACAAGAAATAGATCATATTAACGAATTAGTTTATGATCAACTTGAATCTACTTTAAGTAAAAATAAGTTGGAGAAATCCGAAGATTTGCAAATGATTTATTATAAGGAAGAAATCACGGATGAGAAAAGCACTGAAAATGTTGATGCGAATCTTTTGTCAACAGTGACAACAAATTCGACATCTGACATCACACCAATCGATGATTACTTTCTTGACGAATCCTTAATTTCTCTTAGTCCAATGATTTGGTATGATAAAAATATCAATTTTCTTGCTTTAGAAGATTTGCCAGCTGATTGGAGTACCTAAGACAAAGAAAAGTTTTTGAACGAAATGAAGAACTTTTATTGTGATGACCCTAACTTATTCAAATATTGTCCTAATCAAATATTTCAAAGATTCATTCCCGACAATAAGGTAAGTAGTGTCATTAAACTTTGTCATTCTAAAGCATATGGAAGTTGTTTCTCGTCAAAAAAGACAACTGCAAAAACTTTCAAAATGGATTTTATTGACTCACCATGTTCAAGGACACGCATTGATTTTGCAAAACTTGTGAAAATTGTCAAAAAGTTGATATTCATCAAAAAGTTTTGTTTTATAATTCTCAACTTTATTCATTCCCTATAGATCTAAGATCAAGATGGAGCAATCCTTATGGGGCCTGTGATATTGAGAATTCAATGAATGACAATGTTTTTAAGGAAAATGGACATTATTTAAAAGCTTACTTTGATAATTTTCCTAGTGAAAATGAATCAACTGGTTTGAATGATCTTGTAGATAAAGGTTAATTATTTTGTTTTTTCTCACATTTTTTTTTTGTTTCTTTTTAAGTGATTTTTGCTAGTTTCTCTCACCCCAGTCAAATGGCGGACAACGGTACTCCGTGACTTAAGTCAGTTCTTTTAGTTTCCCATAATAACTGATATTTATGTATATATTTGTGCAATTCTTTGAATCTCTCTTCTAATTCTCACTTGATAATAGACACTAATCTTGAAAAATTAAAAAAGTATTTTCCCACTCTACCTCAGAATGCGATTACAAAAATCTACCGTGCTAGATGTGCAAGATTGAGGTTGTTAATGAATCATGGAATTCCTGAAGATATTCACTGGTTGATTGAAGCAAAGGTCTGATTATCAGGTGAGTCCTCTAATTTCTTCATTTCACACATGCCTAGAACAGGTAAAAGCACTTTTGCAAAGAAACGTCGTGCAAAACAATTGAAAGTTTGTTATCGATGTGCTAGATGGACTTGTAATGCATAATGTTGTTCTTTAGGAATGGTATCTATAAACCATAAAGATAAAATACAATTCATTAAGGATGGATGGCCTAAGTAAGGAATCTTTAGATAATCTTCTATTGACTCTTGAGATGCATCCTAGTGGAGATGTGCATCGTGCAATTCATGATTTATGGCAACTATTTCATAAAGAACCTGCTCGACTTAGTCTTGGGAATCTGACTAAAAAGACCTTATTTGCCAGTTTTTAAGAAAATTGGATGGGAAGCCTATCGATGACCCATTGAGGACGTTTAAGTCGTTCTTGAACGTAAAACCAAAGGAAGATGTGAGCTACAATCACAACTACTTGTACATACATATGCTTTTTTAAAAGTAAATAAATAAAGAGAGAGAGAGTGTGTGTGAGACTCCAACTGGCCTACATATAGATGGTATGATTGCCTTTCTAATTTCTTATCTATAAAATCCTCTCTTCCTTCCTTTCATTTCTACTCAACCCATACATTCAACAAATACAGAAGTGTGTAGAAATGGCAAGTTCCTCAAGTCATCAAATAAAAAGTATTTGTGTTCTCGGTGGATCTAGTCTTGGGAAAGAAAAGGAGTTTTTAGAGTCAGCAAATCATCTTGGTCAGGTCCTAGCTGAGAGAAAGATTCATTTAGTGTATGGGGGAGGCAGTCTGGGGTTAATGGGAGGTGTGTCAATAGCTGTATTTTTAGGAGGTAGTCAAGTTTTGGGGGTTGTCCCCGAAGCTTTAGCACAAGGGGACATCATTGGAAAAATAATTGGATAGGAACTTCAGATCTCTACAATGTCGGCTCAAATGAATGCAATGTTTAACCATGCTGATGCTTTCATTGCTTTACCAAGGTGGTCTAGCCATATTGGAAGAGATCTTTCATATTTCCTCTTAGGCCCAACTGCACATTCACCATAAACCCATAGGTTTGTTAAATGTTAATGGTTATTATGATAAGTTGTTGTCTTTTCTTGATCATGCTGTGGAACAAGAATTTCTAACATCTTCTGCACGACAAATCATAATCTCTGCTGCTACTGTTGAACAATTGATTGACCAACTACAATCTTTCATTCCTATAATTGATCCCTCCATGAGTCGCATAAATTGGTCATCTAAGGAAAGACGTAAAAAGCTTAGATTAGATTTGAGCCTTCATTTGTGAATCTTTGTGTCTTTTGGTTTTATTATTGTGTTTTGTTGTTTTTATATTTGTTTCAGTGTGTTTCAGGTTTGTCAGTGTTCGTTATTTCAGGTGATATCTTCTATACTCTATCTTTCTACCTTAGAACATTGAGGACAATGTCTCGTTTTGGTTGGGGAGAGAGGGTAGCAATAAAATATATATATATATAAAAAAAAAAAAAACTAACTGTGTTTTCTATTTCATAAAGCATATGAAAAACTATTGTTACTATGATGGTAGAGTAGAAGAGATCTTTTTATGACTCTTGAGACGCATCTTAGTAACCATTCTTAATAAGGTCTATCATAATACTTCTTGAAATATTCAGATTTACAAACTCTCGCATTGTTATCACTTAATTCTACTCATATACTTATTTAACATGTATTCTTAAACCTTAATTTATACACAGACACTTTAACATATGATTGTGGGTTGTATATTGGATTATTATATTATTTATGTTCTTTTGTTAAAAGTAACAACTAAGGGAAAGGGATAGTATATAATTTAAAAAAAAAAACAAACCAAAGAAAACAAACAAAAAGAAAAAAAAAGGAAAAAACAAAAAAAAATGATGATAAAAAAAATGTAGATAAGTTTGGTTCGTAGCCTCCCTAACCTAAGCAATTAAGCCCGAAGAGGTGTTTTAACACCTAATACCCTAAAGTCAACTGACTTGGGAGCTATTAGCCCAACGCTTGTTACATGGGTTGAGAAGAAAAGCTTAAGGGAATCCTAAGACCAACTTGTCTGGGAGTCATTAGCCGAAAGCTCATTACATGGGTTAAAGATGCATGTTGTTTTAAGTTATATGTATATATAAAAAAGAAAAAGAAAAAAAAGACAAAAATAATAATCCCAACCCAAGAAAGTTAACCTTAAACATTAGAACAAAAAATTGTTTTCTTCCAAGAAAAGCCTCATAATTATGTGTTAATATATTGAGCACAAAAGAAAGGTTTATTAATATTTTGTTAAGAGGTATTGAGTAGATATATAAATTTAATGAGAGTTTGCTTTATGGAATTTGCAAATTGTTTTTCTATTTTAACGCTTTGATTACTAGAGACTAGTAATAAGTTGGTTGGGGGGGTGATTAGTACTTAAAAGTGCATTTTTTATCAAGGTTTTATATCATCATTTTGCACTTGAAGTATCAATAACTCCTTAACTAAGCATGTTTTATAAAAATATAAGATATCTTTAATTTATGGTAAATGTTCATTTTAAATGCAGGCCTATCACATAAATAAAAGGATTGATTGATGAATTTAAGAACTGAAATTGAAAGGACAAAGAGATAGCCAAACTTAGAAAAGAGATGTCGGTGCAATCCAAACCAGAACACTATTTGGTAATTGGGTCATATCTGGAGCTCTAGATCTCAGATTTAGGTCTACTTTATATGGATGGAAATTTAAGACATAGGCCTACAACTTTCATATGGAGCCCAAGATCTAAAAAGGTCATTTTCAAGTCCAAATTATAGCAACAACAAAGAAGTCTGAATTTGTCTTTCAACCCAAGCAGTGTTCAGTGTTTGGCCCATATCTGGAGTTATAGAAGTCCAAATGAGCTGAATTTTTTACACAAGAAAGCTGAGATAATTTCCTACAACTTTCATGTTAGTGGGTCTAATTGTAATATTATTAATGATGTTTTGGGCATACTAGAGAAGATAAGGATTGTTACCAAGTCAAGAGTTGGTCACCCACTCATCAATTAGTCATCAAATCAATAGTTCTTAATTTTGGCCTATAAAAAGAGGTATTTGCCATGCATTTAGGCATCTTGGTTTCCAGATCAAGATCATGCTCTTGCTTTCTCTCTTTGTATTTTTTGTAATGTTTATGCTTTGCTTTCATTAATATCAAGTTTATGCCTTTCATTTCCTTTCATTTACTTAGTTAACTTTTATCTTATTTATGTTCTTATTTTGTTTATTTATTTTTCTTTCTTTCATTATGTCTAGCTAAGTTTATTATATCAGGGTGAAAAGGTTACACTAATGGTGTAAGAATGAGTATAGTGTAAACTTAATATGGACTTTAATGTTTGATACCAACATGTTTTGTATTTCTTATCTTGTTCACTCTTTAATACTTTGCTTGTTAAATGACTAATCTTGATTTATGTTGTATAACACTTGGTACAACAAATGCTTGGCACTTTCATAGCCCATAGTGTATGGTATAACCGACACCTGATCTATGAAAGGAACTTGATTTGTTGTTAACATAAGTTATAATCATGAATGCTTGACGAGATTTATAAGTATTAGCATTAAGCGAATAAGATGACTAATGTAATCATGTTACCAATCTATAATATGATTGGAACCTCCATTGTGTGTGGTTTTCAATTGAATAATAATAGTTTATATTATACTTGTTTGACATACCATTAGTCCATCCCCTAACCTTGATATTTGTTATTATCATTGTTTAATCCTTACATTAATATTCCATCTCAAAGTTCTCATCATCATCATCATCTTCTCCTTCTTTTTTATTATTACTATTACTACTACTACTACTACTACTACTACTACTACTACTATTACTATTATTATTGTTATTATTATTAGTATTGTTGTTGTATTATTGTTATTTATAATTTGTATAATTACCCTCTCTATGGTTCGACCTCGGTCTTGCCGGGTTATTTATTACTTCGACACTCCTGCACTTGGGAGAAGACATTAATCTTTTCATCGTGTCAGCTGACAGTAACAATCTAAATGTTTGTTAATGATCAATTTTTACTGTCTTAGAGGCAGAACTGGACTCTCCTTCCTTCAAAGAACTTATAGCCTTATGCCTTAGCTTTTGAATTAGACCAATCTGACTTGAAACAAAATTCTATAACTCTAGATATTGTTAAAAATCTGAAGAGAGGTCGAACAGTAATAGTTAAATGTCTAGACAATGACAAGTCAGGATTTAAATAGAAACAATTCAAATATAAAGAAATGAATGATATGGTTGGACAAAGAACGACAATATTAATGGGTGAAATGAGAGAAATATAAAATATTAAGAAATAAATGAAAGAAAGACTAATTGGTTGTTGATATGTGACACGACCAAAAGATTGATGTCTTCTTGCAAGTGTAAGAGTGTCAAAGTAATAAATAACCCAACAAGATTAGGGTCAAACCACAAGGAGGTTAATTGTATAAATTATAAACTATAATAATAATACAACAACAATAATAATAAAAAAGAAGAAGAAGAAGAAGAAGAAGTTGATGAGAACTTTGAGA
>NW_011501862.1:21327-22910 GCF_000495115.2 Populus euphratica | reverse complement strand
AATAATAAGAGTTTATACTATACTTGTTTGACATACCATTAGTGGATCATCTAACGTTGATATTTGTTGCTATCATTGTTTAATCCTTATAATAATCTTCCATTTCAAAGTTCTCATCAACTTCTTCTTCTTCTTCTTCTTTATTATTATTACTACTACTACTATGACTACTACTATTATTATTCTTGTTACTATTGTTGTTGTTATTGTTGTTGTTGTATTATTGTTATCTATAATTTATATAATTAACCTCCTTCTGGTTCAACTCCAGTCTTACTGGGTTATTTATCACTTCGACACTCTTGTACTTGAGAAGACATCAATCTTTTAGTCGTGTCAATTTTTTGGCACTGTTGCCAAGGAGTTAAGTTCTTGTACAAATTATAGTATTTATTTTATTTTCTCTTTTCACTTTTGTTGTATATAACTTTATTTCTTTTCTTTTCTTTCTTCTTCCTTTTATTCTATTTCTACACGTGCATGAGTGTGTGGTCATGTACATTAAGTGGTAGACTTTGTAGGGTATCCTCATCATTTTAAAAAAATATGGTCGAAGAAGATAATCAATCACTTCATAATAAGAATAATGAGAATAACCGTGTTAGAACACTTAGAGACTATATGAATCCCACAAGAACAAGTGCACCATCATACATAGTTTTTCCTCTTGATGCATCTCATACTAGGGACTAGTAATC
Organism: Populus euphratica; assembly: GCF_000495115.2. Classification (NCBI taxonomy): domain Eukaryota; kingdom Viridiplantae; phylum Streptophyta; class Magnoliopsida; order Malpighiales; family Salicaceae; genus Populus; species Populus euphratica. The sequence goes on along the minus strand of NW_011501862.1, from coordinate 22,212 downwards.
AAAGCATTACAATAGAAAAAAATTTGTAAATTTTATAAAGCAAGGTATTCATCATTCAACTTCCATTAATCTATCAAGATAAACAAACTCTCATTAAATTTCTAGTAATAACCTGATTGAAGGTGTGATTAGTACTTAAAACTGTATTTTTATCAAGGTTTTATATCATAATTTTGCACTTGAAGTATCAATAACTCCTTAACTAAAGATGTTTTATAATAATATATTTAATTATATAAGATACCTTTAATTTATGGTAAATATTTATTTTAATTGCAGGCCTATCACATAAATAAAAGGATTAATTGATGAATTTAAGAACTAAAATTCAAAGACAAAGAGATGGTCAAACTTAGAAAAGAGATGTTGGTGTAGTCCAAACCAAAATACTATTCAGTAATTGGGTTATATCTGGAGCTGTAGAGGTCAAATTTAGGTCTACTTTATATGGATGAAAAGGTAAGACATAGGCCTATAACTTTTATATGGAGCCCAAGATTTAAAAAGGCCATTTTTAAGTCCAAATTATAGTAATAACAAAGAAGTCTGAATCTATCCATTTGAACTGTTCAGTGTTAGGCTCATATCTGGAGTTCTAGAAGTCCAAATGACCTCTTACATTAGTTATCTTATTCGATTAATGTTAATACTTGTAAATTGCGTCAGGCATTCATGATTATAACTTATGTTAACAACAAATCAAGTTTCTTTCACAGCTTAGATGTCGGTTATGTCATACAGTATAGGTTATAAAAGTGTCAAGTATTTGTTATACCAAGTGTTATACAACATAAATCTAGATTACTCATTTAACAAGCAAAGTATTAGAGAGTGAACAAGATAACAAATATAAAACATGTTAGTATCAAACATTAAACTCCATAT
>NW_011501862.1:21051-21148 GCF_000495115.2 Populus euphratica | reverse complement strand
TCGGTATGGGTTATAAAACTTAAGCATTACAAAAATAAAATAAAAAAAATGAAAGCAAGAGCATGATCTTGATCTGGAAACCAAGATGCCTAAATGC
>NW_011501862.1:20571-20932 GCF_000495115.2 Populus euphratica | reverse complement strand
GTCATTGATAATGTCAGAATTGGAACCACTTGAACATGAAAGTTGTAGGAAACTGTCTCAAATTTTCAGGAAAAAAAAATAAAGGTCATTTGGACTTATAAAACTCTAAATATAGGTCAAACATTGAATAGTGCATGGGCTGTAAAACAGATTCAGACTTCTTTGTTGTTGCCACAATTTGGACTTAAAAATGGCCTTTTTAAATCTTGGGCTCTATATAAGACTTGTAGGCCTATATCTTACCTTTCCATCCATATAAATTAGACCTAAATCTGAGATCTGTAGCTCCAGATATGACCCAATTACCGAACAGTGTTCCGGTTTGGATTGCACCGACATCTCTTTTCTAAGTTTGACCATC
>NW_011501862.1:4956-20467 GCF_000495115.2 Populus euphratica | reverse complement strand
CTGCATTTAAAATGAACATTTACCACAAATTAAAGGTATCTTATATTATTAGATATGTTATTATAAAACATGCTTTAGTTAAGGAGTTATTGATATTTTAAGTGTAAAATGATGATATAAAACCTTAATAAAAATACAATTTTAAGTACTAATCAATATGGTTATTATAAAATATATCATTTAGTAAGGAAAATTTATGATATAAACCTGTAATTTGTAGGAGGGACCATAGGCGTAGTGCATTAGCAGTAATAGGGGAGCACGAGTAAAGCTTCTATTGCAGGTGGGTGAATCACACCTATACTTTCTAGTTAAATTCTATGATTTGATATATTACAGATGTGAAATATGAATTACTGAATGTATATGTATTCAAGGTGAAAGGTTGTTGTGTGAATTGCCAAGTGATGAAATTATCGCTGACAAAGAAAATATGAGAAGCGAGATTTGAGATGTGAACTAGCATACATTTAGTACATGTTAAGATCTCGAGTAAAGGGATCGTCATGTATTGGCTAGTATACATTTAGTGTCTGTTAGAATCCTAGATAATGGGATCACTTTGCATCGACTCCTACGGAATGATGATGATGATACCAGTAAAATTGGTATCGGTAATGTGTTAAGCAAAAATAATCATGTTTGATTTTATAAAGTCTAAAATAGAGGTTGATAGTGGAAGAGGGAACGATTATTAATGTTGCATAAGGAAAAGATTATAATGAAAACCAGAAGGGAGAAGTGAATAAAATAAGAATCCATTTTACCCTTTTTAAATTATTAGATATTCATGTTATTATATTTATTATGATATTCACATTTAAATAATATGTATTTTGTTTCAAGATCATAGCATGCACGACAGGAGTAGATCCTAGCTTATGTTCCCTTCTTATAATCTAGGTTCAAGGAAGTATACCCTTTTATTTTGTAAATATGAAAATATTTGTATAACTTAATCTATATAATTAATGTTTAAACTTGATTAAATGAACTTAACTCTATAGTTCATATACCATATTTAATGTCTGTGTATTTATATTTTTATCCATCTATAACGATATTTTATTATATAATGTATATCATAAATTTTGTAGTTGATAGATGTGATAATATTTGTGGAATTGAAACCTAAGATAATTGGGTCGGGATTGAGTTATGAAATGCGATTTATTAGAAGTGTAAACAGTTTACATGTTAATAACTTGGGATCTTCCGGTGTAGGGGGGACTCCGTTGAAATTTTGGTAGATTTTAATACGAAGACCATGAACATATATAGAAAAAAATAATAATTACTCAGTTTTTTTGTTGACATGAAATTGTTATTTTTATCCTAAAATGAGGGATGTTACAAAGTGAGTAGCAAAAGCTTCAAAATAATATCCAACGCACGTATGGCATGATCGTCCATGGCTACATGTTTGATAAATGAAAAATAATCATCAAACAACTAAAATAAAAAGTTTGAGGAAAAAAATTAGAAGCTTTATATTTCTTTAAAAAGATCTCAAGGATAAAATATTTTAATGCATGTCATCACAAAAAAAATATATTAATTGTATGGCATACAAAAAGAACTAGAAATAAAATTAAATCATCGATGACACCAAAAAATCACGAGCATGTTGATCCTCTGATTCGTTAAAGCTTAAAAACAGTTGTTCGACAGATCAAAACAAAGATTCCACCATGCATTCTATTAATTTCTCACTGCATAATAGAGCAATGTAACTACAAAACACAATTCATATACAAATAATTAGATATTCAACCAATATCCAAAAACCTAATGCCACCAAACTAAAAGTAGAGACATAAAAAAACATGGTTAACTTAATAGATAAATTATTCTTAAATAATACTAATCTAAAGAAACATAAAGCTAGCAAAACATACAGAATTGCCAATAAAGCAAGTCTATATAATGTTTTCTTGTAATATCATAAATGAGAATACAACATGGAAACAAATATAATTGCAATCATGGTTATCAAGTAAGATAAATGGAAATTTCTTAGAAAGGCTTAAATAACTTATTAGGACTTGAAAGATTTTGAGCAAGAAAAACTAATAGCACAATCCTAAACCAGCAGAAGCAGTTGATAAATTATGCCAGAAAAAAAGATATGGTAAAGCATAAATTTGATAAGCCATAATCCATCAAAGTGATTGATCTAGCTAAAATGATATGGATTAAAGAAAAAAAATGCTAGGCAAGTTAGTTGCCAAGCCAATTGTTAAGCCTAGCCAATTAAAACTAGGTACAATATGTTGTAAAAAGTTAGAAGTCTACGCAAAACTTAGTATTGAGATAGCATATGAAATATGGTTATCTCGACAGCCAAGACTGGAAAAAGAAAAAGTAAGTTGCTGCAGTTGATTTAGTAGTAAATTATATTGGATTGAAGATATAAGAAAAATGAAAAGGTAAACAAAAATGAATCAAATATGCAATGGTAGTAAATAGAGTTGAGATCTAGATTATTACCTGTAAAGTTGAATTTAACAAAACAAGTTATAGTCAAATCTTATCAATAAAAAATATCAGTAAAAAAATAAAAGCTGCAAATCAGCAAATATATAACAACACCCCGTTTCAATAAAGAAATTTTAATCCTTTAGAAATAATACTATAAAGGCAACTAAGATAATTTAAGGTTTTCACTCTTTTCTTCTTAATTCCAGATTCAAAGGCATAAAAATAAAAAACTAAAAAGCAAACCGTTAAAATAATCAACAAAAAAAAACACTTTACATGTATGAAAGAAAGTAGTCAAGGCCTACATCTCTTATTTATTTTATATCTTGTTGGTTGTAAAGAGTGTATGGATCTAAAAATGATGTCATTTTCAAAAGTTAAATTTAAAAATATAAACTCTGTTGACCTATCAAAATAGGAAAAAGTAAAACAACCTTGCAACATATGAAAAAAAATCCTTGCAGCATATGAAAAAAAAGTGGTCCCTGGAAAGAGTTAATTAAAACCATGCACAAATAACATCACATTTAGTATCTCCAGCTATTAGAACCAAAAAACCAAATTCTAAAAAGGTAAGATAAGAAAATAAAAAACATTTTTTATGTAATATATGAAACTTGTTCACTCGAATAAAAATATCTAAAGCACTGCACTCTTATAATATAGAGACAGTAGCACATTGAATCAAATATTTCAACAATATGAACGCTCCCACCTGAATACTATCCACTTATGGAAGAAAAAAACTTAAAAACAATGGTTGATTGAGAGTCACTGGATAATACAATAATTTAATTCTGGATGGTTCATTATAAAATTATTATAGGCATAATAACCAAAAGACATATAAGAGATAAAAAGAGAAACCCAATAAATATATTAGTAGCAATTAGAATCAAGGAAGATTAAATTAAAGTTATAATTGACAATTACACTAAAAATTTTGATTCACATTGCCTTCATTATTATCTCAAAAACAATCCATGAAAACTAAAAAGAAATTAAAATTGTGAACGATAAAAATATCACTTCCCAGAAAGATTTAAAATCATATTTCAAAGTCTATTTAAACTATAGTCATGGATGTGTTCAAGGCCTGGCTTATCTGTCAAATTGAACTTCAATCTAAAATAATATGTAAATCATTTCTGCTTTCAAATGTTTATCTTGAACATTTAGATCCAAATCAGAAATAAGCCTATAATGAAAAAGAAATCCAATAAAATTATTAGGAAATCTCAACAAAATCCAATACTTGGCCTCAACAAAGCATATCTAATTTCACAAACTTTTTTATAATATATATATATATATATATATATATAATATGTCGACTTTTCTCTATAGGCTTTAACCTATAATTTATAAAGGAGAAATTTAAAAAAAGTTACTAAATAAATTATGAATTGGTTAAAAAAACATCACCACAACAAACATACAACTGTAAATTTCAAGATATAGATCCTGACTAACATTCATTTCACTCCAGAAAAAAACCGAAAAAATAATATATATGATATTAATAGATTTAAAGATTCTATGTTTTATTAATTCAAAAAGACCTGAAAGATAAAAAATCAAATTTAGTGGTTTTTTTCACCCAACTTGGTCATTCTTTTTTTTCTCTCTTATGTCTTCACCTAAAAAAAAAAAGAGATGTAAATATAGATAAACCATAATTACTATAAAAAAATTTAAAATGCCATCTTTGAAAAATCCCTTAACTTCAAACAAAAGTTTGTTGATGCATGAAGAAGAAAAAAAAAGCCACCTCTTAATAGAAACAAAACAACCCCAAAATTAATAGATTAAAATGAAAAGAGAGAGCAAGGGCTCGTGTGAAGAGGATAGAAAAAAAAAAAGAAAATTGATTTGTTTTTTCAGCTGGTGAGAGGAAAAAAAAACATATGGTGCCAATTAATCCACGTCTTCTAGGTATTAAAAATAGTTTTGTTTATAGTTTTAGAAAACAACTCGTGAGAATTAAAAAGAAATTAAAATACTGTATGAGTCCACAATAAAAAAAAATAAACACGGTTCAAAATGAACATGTGATTCAAAAGAAAAAACCTTGCCTGTAACCTATAATATAACAGGAAATTTCCAATTTATGGTCAAATGAAAAATAGAGCACCCTCGTAGCCATTGTTTCTCCTGTTACAGTTTTTGATTCTCAGTTATGTGGTTAGCTGGACATCAATAATTAGTCCCAGCACCTGTTAATATTTAGCCTTGACAATAGATAATTGCTAAGCCACAGCAAACAAAGTAAAAGGAACTCATAGAATCAGAAAAGCTACTGTAAAAACTGAAGTTCTCGTGTTCAAGCAATCTAGATCAAAATCTAGCCTAATGTAGAAGTAGAAGATTATAATCGAGACTAACAAAGAACCTATAGTCAGAGACACTGAGCATTAAGATCTAAGATCCTCTACTTTCACAAGAGCATTAGAAACTTCTGTAGCAAATCTATACTGAAGCCAGTCCTTCGCGCACACAAGGGCTTCCACGGTTTCAGGTCTCAAAGAACTTCGATACTCATCCAGCTCTTTGATCTCGGTATCAAATACAGAGTCAGGATCAGCAGTAGACACCTGCATGGTCAATATATCACGAGCCATTTTTGAAAGAACTGGATATTGGAGCCTGTTCTCTTCCCACCATTTCAGTACATCCATCTCTTGGAAGCGAGGCAACAAAGACTCTTCTAAATACTGCTCCAGCTCCGACTTCATATTTTGGCTAGTAGTCTCCACATATGCATCAAAATCTGTGAGCTCATTGTATGAAATTTCTTCAGTCTTCATGTTCTCAAAATTTCCATCTTCAGCATGAGCTGGTGTAAGAGGAAGAGGAAGCGCCGCATATTCAAGAAAAAGCTCATGGAGCGCATCATTAACAATCTTAATGTATTTGCTAGCTTCTTTACCATAGAATTTCACAAAACTGAACTCAATCAACTTCATCCTAAACCGAGGATCCAAGACTACAGCAATTGCCAAAGCTAGGATGCACTCCTTCAAATATTTGTCTATCTTTTCTTGCATTATTTCAGCAAGACTGATGACAAAGGGATCCCCATGACTTGTAATAGAATGATACAGCTCATGCATCTTCCAGACTTCATGGAAGAATGTCTTCTGGTTTGGGTTAGTTCTAGAGGCAAGAAAGTTGGCTGCATCAAAGAGAGGTTTCAAGTACGTGCATATAATGTCAACCCGCTTCCAGTCTTCCATGGATGGAGCCTCTTTGTAATCAGGATCGGAAGTATCTAGGCAAGAAAATACTTCCTTCAACTCTGAAGCAGCAACCAGCATATGATACGTTGTGTTCCATTGAGCTTGGTTGTCAAGAGATAGGTCTTTTTCACTGGGGACTTGAAGCTGTTCCTTGAGCTCAAGGAACTTTTGCTCATGGAATTCTGAGGTCTTCACATACTTTACACTGTAACGGACTTTCTTAATGATCTCTCGCCCTGCCCAGAGCACATCTTTTGCAAAGTTGCTTAAAGTACGAGCACTGCAGTTCCCAAGGATTAACTGACCATTGATGATAAGGGGATTTTTGACAGAGAGTAGAGATCTAAGGTTTTGAAGCCCAGGTTCACCCACTGGATGATTGAAAGTGATAGAAAATAGCTTGCCTTCCAAACTCCAATCAGATAGGCAAGTAGCAACAGCATGGCTAAGAGCTGCATCGGAGTTAGGGTTTGGTTCCATCACCACATTGAGAATCCGCCTCTGAGGCTTCCAATAACCATCAATGAAGTGTCCTGTTATAAACACATAACCTAAGCTTTGGCTAGATGTCCATACATCCAGTGTAAGGCAAACACGTCCAGGCAAACCCTCAATGAACTTCATAACATTTTGCTTTTCCCTCAAGTAACTTGAGACACAATCTCCTTGGACAATATTAAAGCTCACCATGTCAAATCTGGGTTCAAGACTCTTGAGAAAAGTTACAAATCCAGAATGTTCGACCATGTGAAGAGGGTAATCATGGATTATCATCATTCTGGCAATTTCAGGGCGGCACTGGTCTGAATGAAATGAAATGTAGGCAGAGCTATGGGATCTGTAGTGACGTCTTGGTGGATCAGACATACTACCATTTCCATTCATCCCTGGTGTACCAGGTGTTTGTTGATTCCCCTGATTGCGTAGTAGTGCTAGACAAGTTCCCTTGGCAATGTGACGTTTAAGATGGCTGGTACCAGCTACTTTTGAACCTGTGCTGTATGCAAAGCTTTGCTTGCACTGCTTACAGAATGCCCTTCTACTTTCAGCGCTTACAGTTTCTATGGTGAAGTGTTCCCAAACCATGGACTTCCTTTTCCTCCTCTTGTTAGGCTGTGTTTCAGGAGCAGGCATAGAATGATTGTTTTCTTCAAATGTTTCCATCTGGTATTCTGGAGTAGTAATCAGCTGATTATTCTCTTCAAGGGTTGCCAGCTGGTATTCTGGAGTAGTAATCAAGTGATTATTGTCTTCAAGGGTTGCCATCTGGTTTTCTGGAGGTGTCATCAGCTGATTATTCTCTTCAAGTGTTGCAATCTGGTTAAAAAAAAAAAGAGTTCCTACTTTATGCAGCAAAATGAAAATGAAACATGACTTCACATTTATTATAAGATTAACCACAGCATAAAATACTGATTTCAATGTGGTGATATCACAAATGGATTTCATGCAGGAAGCATGGACAATTCAAATTGCAAGGAGATATACTCATACAGAATATTTTCAACATGCTATGCAGACAACCACTGATATGAATGAACGGAGGCAAACAAACTAGAGAGAGATCGATTTTGGGCTTGGAAACAAACCCAAAACCCTAACTGGACTAAAAGGGAAACATTTTGTTTAAGGATTCGAAACTTTTAAGGAGATAGGCAAGCATGATAGTTTTTTCCCCCCCTTCTTATGAGTATATATATATGGCCTTTAGGATCCATGGTTGCTGTTAAATACTATACTAGAATTAAAATTATTGTGACTCGCGTACCATCCCTTCAATTGGCATGTGAATTTAGGACTCTTTCTTCTTTCGGAAACAGGCATTTAGCCCACATTTAATCCCCCCCCCCCCCAAATTATCATTGTGATTCTTTTCACCATACGGCAAACCCTAAAAATAACAAAGCAAAATTCTAAATAAATAAAATATTGAGGGGTGAAATTGAAAAAAAAAAGTTTCCAAAACAAAAGAAATAACAATTAAAAGAATGTAAATTAAATTTGATAGGAAAAAAATAAAATTGAAAATGAATATCAAGGGACTAAGAAGAGGGAGGTATCGAAAAATGAAATGAAAACTGAAATTGAATATTAAGGGACTACAAAGAGGGAGGTATCAAAAAATGAAATGGGTCGGAATGGATTTCTTTTAGTATCATACCAGCTCACAGAAAATTCCAAACACAGCATAGTAGGGAAAACATCCATGTGGTGCATTGTAAATAGATTGAAACACATACCTAAATGGGTATTATGAGATGGTAATTCATTCCCAACAAAAATCTATTTATACATTGATGCAAACATGATTAGGATTCAAGTAAGCAATTCCAGGATCGTTTTCAAAGGGATAGAAATACAATCTAGTAAACACATTACTGAGTTAACAGCTTTCCAACTTACATATGGCAGGATAGAAGACCAGATATAGCTCAAGAAATCAACAGAAACAAACAATGACAGTATGATACTAATACAAGACTGAAATGACAGACCAAATTACTCCACTGAATTTCGATACAATAAAATATGCACACATAAATTATCAAAGAAATAACTATCATATAAAACTATCCAATGCCCACAACTTCAAGTGTCTCAGAGATGACCTCTGCAATGCTGAACACTTGTGGAATTATACCAGTGATTGCTACTGTGAAAGCAGGAGAAGATTCTTATGACTGTACATAGCATCCTTTCACAATGAACTAAATGTATAGACTGCAGCACCACTACAAATCTAAATATTGCATGTAAAATTCAATTCAGCAACATAATTTTTCCCTTGGAAATCACTATCTTCTGATAATTCAAGAACAAACCCATCTTCACACAGAGCCAAAACCAAACTAATAGCACTGCCTCCCTCAAGCCAATATTACAAAAACATAACAAAAATAACATACCTCAATGTTATTAAGCACTTCAAGCAACTTCTTTGGATCTGGATAACCATCTGTACTATACTCCGCAATAGCAATATTATGAAGTGCCTAATAAAGCATAACCCAAAGATTAAAAACTTAAAAGGAATGAAAAAAAAACGAAAAGAAGAGAAAATTCTCACATCAATTAAATATTCCAAATACCCTAATACATTGCATAACTTCAGCATTCGCGTGCCAGCCTAGATACTGTCTTTAAATTTGAAGTAACTATATGAAGTGCAAAATTAAGCTTTTCAAGTTAATTAACTAAACTAATACATTGCATAACTTCAGCATTCGCATGCCAGCCTAATACTGTCTTTAAATTTGAAGTAACTATATGAAGTGCAAAATTAAGCTTTTCAAGTTAATTAACTAAACTAATACATTGCATAACTTCAGCATTCGCATGCCAGCCTAATACTGTCTTTAAATTTGAAGTAACTATATGAAGTGCAAAATTAAGCTTTTCAAGTTAATTAACTAACTTAATCTAAAAATATACTAAGAAATAAAAAGCAGCAACTAAATTAAGTGAGTTAATAATTAACGAACTTAATCTAAAATTCATTAAAATTAAAAGGCACCAACTCAATTGAGTTAAATCACAAAATTAACAGTCCATTACAACATTTTACTCGAAGTTAACCTAATTTCTAATCAAATAAAATCCGACAAAAAAAATAAGTGACTTTATATTATTTGTGTAATTATCACCTTTGGATCGTCTTCCTTTTTCTGCTTTAGCTGATACAAAACCTCAAGGCACTCATTGAACCGGCGAGAGTTATAGTGTAACCAAGCGTCTTTGGCAAGCGTGGCAGTGACGGAAAGGATAGGATCCTCTTCTCCTCCTCCAACGCCGGTGGTGGTGCCGCTGCCGCCGCTCGACGAGACGTCTCGGTTCGATGTCGAATCTCGTGCGTCCATAATCAGATCCAAAAAAAAACCTAACGGTCACGCTTTGCGTCTTTTTTTTGGTTTATTTGAACTCTCGCTATCTAATCTAATCTATCAATGTGTAATTGCGACTGAACCGTATGGAAATGTAAAAACCCCTAACTTATGGAAATTGAGATTTAAAAAAAAAAAAAAAAGGAAGTTTTTTTAAGTTTTTGGGAGTGTTGAAAATACAGAAAGGGCCCTAGGGTTTTTGGGATTTTGCAGAGAAGGACAGTTAGCGAAGAGGGAGAGAACTCAAATGTGATATAAGGATAGAAAGAGGAAAGTACTTAATTTTTATTTTTATTTTTTCTAGATTGAGGTTAAAAAATGAATTTTTGAGTAATGGAGTTTTAATTGGGTATTTTAGTGGAGTAAGTGTGGAAGCATAATTGATTTTGTATTTTTGTTGTTTTGAATTATTTTTTTGGTTAAGTTATGTTTTAGTCGCTTTTGATTCAATAATGTTTCATTTTAGCTTTTATAAGTTTTGAATTTTTCAATAAAATTGAATATTTTAGAATCCATAACTGTTTAATAAGAAATGAGATATGGGCAAGATTGGCTTTATGATATAGGCTATTTTAGGGTTGGATTGGACTAGTTTTTAGAGGGATGGTTCATACTTCATAAGGCATATAAACTTTTTATAGGCAAGGGAGAGAGTAATGAATAATTTTGGCGGGGCATGTTCTTCCAACTTTAGACTAATACTTTTATTTTGTTTTCAAAAGAAGTAGAAGTCTTAACAATTTGTTTAGGGAAATTTGTCATGTGTGCTAATCTTTTATATCATATGCTATTGTAGTTTCCTTGACTGATAAGAAAGGAAGGAAAGCAATTTTGCATATCTAAAAACAAATTATTTTTTTGTGCATATTTAATATTATAGTGCAAGGTGTTTTTTATTTGAAAATGTATCAAAATAATTTTTTTAATTTTTAATATCAGCACATTAAAATTATTTAAAGCACTAAAAATAAATAATTTTTTTAATTTTTAATATCAGCATATTAAAATTATTTAAAGCACTAAAAAATATAAATTTGATGTTTTTCAAAGTCAGATATTTTACACGTAATTCCAAATCTAAAAATAAAGGTGTTGAAAAAGCAAAATTCAAGATTTGATGTGAGTTTTAAAATGACAGAATTTGCAATGAAAAAGGTGGCGCTGCTTAATTTGAAGATTCCATGTTCACATTTATGGTAGGAAAAAAAATATTAAACATCAAGAAAAAAATAAAATTTTACATGAATTGTTGGATCCAAAGTTATCAAAAATGCTTTTTTAACATGACATAAAATATATAATATAAACTCAAATTGTAAACTTGAATCATAAAATCAAAGGTAAAATAATTTAACTAATTATATATTGATAATTTCAGTCAAGTAATAAATAATAATATAGCATAATTAAAATAAAAGGTGAAATAAACAATACAAAAGTTCTAACACCTTAAAATATATAGTTAAAATAAAAATTCCTACATAGTTTAAATAACTTAAAAATGCAATATAATTGTGTCCATAAAACTTAATTAACTAAAAATTAACAAACTTAAAACATGTAAAAATAACTAATCTAAGGAATATCTCTCTTTTAGATGAGATTTTAAACACCAATGCAACTACATCATAATCTAAGTAAAGAAACTCACCTTAACTCCCCCACTCTTTTTAACATACTATGACACAATGACAATTCCATTTGTTGTTACCCATTCTATAATAGTTAGTATGACTATATGAATGAAAAAAAGAACAACATTATTACTCTTTATTTGGCTACCCATTCTAACACTATGAACAATACTTGTTACATGAAGTGAGTATTGTGGCACTCCTCAATTGGTAGCGATAAACAAAGTGATCACAAGAAAGGAAAGAATGGAGGATGGGGTTTTGCTTTTAGTTTTTGTTTCAGTTGCTGCTTAGTCTATGGTAATGGTTGACATGTTATGGTGTTGTGTTGGATGAGTTGGAGCTATTTTGAGTCAATAGCGACTCAATTTTTGTTAATGATTTCTAAACCAATAGTGAATTGTGTTTGCTGACGATTCCATGCGTCAGCCGTGAACTCATTATCGCTGATGATTTCTTAGTCGGTTGTGTCTTGGTTTCTGTTGACAATTTCAAAACATGTTGTGGATTATGTTCAGTGATGATTTCATACGTCAGTCGTGAATTTGTTTTTGCTGATGAATTTTAAGTCAACGATAAGTCAGTTTTCATTGATATTTTTTGAACCAGTAGTGAATTGTGTTTGTTGATGATTTCATATGTTAGTCATGAATGTGTTATCGCTGAAGATTTCTAATTTGCCAACAACTTTTATTGATGATTTTTGAACCAGCAGTGAATTGTATTTATTGATGAGTCCTTACGATAGTTGTAAATTCATTGTCACTGATGATTTCTGAGTTGACTAGGACTTAATTTTCGTTAGTGATTTTTGAACCTATTGTGGATTGTATTTGATGATGATTCCATGTGTCAGAGGAGAATTTGTTTTCAATGACGAATTTTGAGTCGACAACGTCTCAGTTTCTATCGATGATTTCTGAACCAGAAGTGAATTTTATTTGTTGATGATTCCAAGTGCTAATCGTGATGTGTTTTCCTTGATGATTTCTAATTTGATAGCGACTTAATTTATGTTGATGATTTTTGAACTAACAGTGAATTATGTTTGCTGAAGATTCCATGCATTAGCTGTAAATTCATTTTCACTGATGACATTTGAGTTGACAACCACTTTGTTTTCGTTGACAATTTCTAAATTAGTAGTGAATTGTGTTTACTGACAATTTCCAATTCGAATGCAATTGAGTTTTTCTTAATGATTTTTAAACCAACAATGAATTGTGTTCGATGATTATTTCAAGCAAATTAACCTCCTTGTGGTTCGACCCCGGTCTTGCCGGGTTATTTATTACTTCGACACTCCTGCACTTGGGAGAAGACATCAACCTTTTAGTCGTGTCAATCACCCATGAATTTATTTTCGCTAACGAATTTTAAGTCGATAACAACTCAGTTTTCATTGATGATTTCTAAATCAATAGTCAATTGTGTTTGTTAACGATTCCTTGAATCAACCATAAATTCATTTTTGCTGACAAGTGTGGATTGGATAGTGACTGAATTTTTGTTGATGATTTCTGATTCAACAGTGAATTGTGTTCATTGATGATTCCATATGTAAGCTGTGAATTCATTTTCGCTAATGATTTATGATTCGATAGTGACTCTAATGATTTTTGACCAAGCAGGGAATTATGTTAGCTGTCAATTCAATTCTTCACTATAAATTTGTTTTCGCTAATGAATCTTGAGTAGGCAGCGACCCAATTTTCGTCGATGATTTCTAAACCAGTAGTGAATTGTGTTTGCTAACGATTCCATAGATCAACTGTGAATTCATTATTGCTGATTATTTCTGATTCGACTGCTACTTAGTTTTCATCGATGATTTCTAAACCTGTAGTGGATTGTGCTCGCTGATGATTCCTTGCATCAACAGTGAATTCATTTTTAATGATGAATTTTGAGTAGACAACGACTCAGTTTCCATGATGATTTCTAAACTAGCAGCGAATTTTGTTTGTAGACGATTTTATATGCAAACCATGAATTTATTATCGGTGATGATTTCTAATTCCACAACAAGTTAGTTTTTATTGATGATGTTTGAACTAGCAGTGTTCACTAATGATTCCAATTGTCAACCATACATTTGTTTTCACTTACTCATTTTGAGTCAACAACGACTCAGTTTTTGTTGAGGATTCCTGAACTAGCAGTGAATTGTGTTTGCTGAAGATTCCATGCATCACCATGAATTTGTTGTCGCTGATGATTTCTTAGTAGGTTATGTCTTAGTTTTTGTTGATGATTTCAAAACCTATAGTGGATTATATTCAATGATGATTTCATGTGTTAGCCATGAATTTGTTTTCGCTGATAAATTTTAAGTTGATAGTGACTCAGTTTTTCTCAATGATTTCTGAACCAACAACGAATTTTGTTTACTAACAATCCCATGCATTAGCCATGAATTTATGCTAACAATTTATAATTCAACATCAACTGAGTTTTTCTTGATGATTTTTGAACCAGACGTGAATTGCATTCATTGATGATTCCAAGCATCACACGTGAATTCGTTTTTGCTAATGATTTTGAAGCATCACACGTGAATTCGTTTTTGCTAACGATTTTGAGTTGGTAACAACTTAATTTTCATTGATGATTTTTTAATCAACATTGAATTGTGTCTGTTGACGATTCCTTGCATCAATTGTAAATTCATTTTTGCTGATGATTTTGGATTGAATATTGACTTAGTTGTCATTGATGATTTTTTATTCAACAATAAATTGTGTTCATTGATGATTCCATATGTCAGCTATGAATTCATTTTTGCTGACCATTTCTTATTCAACAATGACTTAATAATTATTTTTAAACCATCAGGAAATTGTGTTAGCTTGCAATTTCATCTGTCAACCATGAATTCATTTTCACTAATGAATTTTTAGTCGGCAACAGCTCAATTTCTTCAAGGATTTTTGAACAAGGAGAGAATTGTGTTTGTTGATGATTCCATGCATCTACCGTGAATTCATTGTCGCTGATGATTTCTGAGATGGTCGCGACTGAGTTTCAGTTTACAATTTCTGAACTTGTAGTGGATTGTGCTAACTGACGATTTCTTGCGTTTATGGTGAGTTTATTTTTTATGATAAATTTTGAGTTAACAACAACTCAGTTTGTGTGACAATTTCTGAACCAAAAGTGAATTTTGTTTGCTTATGATTCCATATGCCAACTATGAATTTGTTATTTATGATGATTTTTTATTCGACAGCAACTTAGTTTTTGTTGATGATATTTGAACTAGTAGTGAATAATGTTCGCTGATTATTCCATGCGTTGCCTTAAATTCATTTTCACTAACACATTTTGAGTCAACAACAACTAAGTTTCTGTCGATGATTTCTAAATCAGCAGTAAATAGAGTTTGCTGATGATTCCATGTGTCAATGGTGCATTCATTATCATTGAATATTTTTGAGTTGGGTGCAACTCAGTTTCCATTTACGATTTCTAAACCTTGAGTGGATTGTGCTCACTGACAATTCCTCACATCAATTATTATTATTATTATTATTATTATTACTATTGTTGTTGTTGTTATTGTTGTTTTATAATTGTTGTTTATAATTTTTACAATTAACCTCCCTGTGGTTCGACCCCGGTCTTGCCGGGTTATTTATTACTTCGACACTCCTGCACTTAGGAGAAGACATCAATCTTTTCGTCGTGTCATGCTCGCTGACAATTCCTCACATCAACGGTGAATTTTGTTTTCGATGATGAATTTTGAGTCTACAATGAACCAGTTACCTTCAATGATTTTTAAACCAACAGTGAATTGTGTTTGCTGACAATGAATTTTGAATTCATTGTAGCTGATGATTTCTAAGTCAACTGCGACTCAATTTTCATTGATGATTTCAGAACCTGTAGTGGATTGTGTTCTGTGATGATCTCATGCGTCAGCCGTGAATTCGTTTTCACTAACAAATTTTAAGTCTATAGTGACTCAGCTTCCATCGACGATGATTAGTACTTAAAAGTGTATTTTTATCAAGGTTTTATATCATTATTTTACACTTGTGGTATTTGACTCAGCTTCCATCGACGATGATTAGTATTTAAAAGTGTAGAGCATGTTTTATAATAATAATTCTAATAATATAAGATACTTTTAATTTATAGGAAATATTCATCTTAAATGTTAATGCTAATACTTGTAAATCTTGTCAGACGTTTATGATTATAACTTACACATATAAATCAAAGGATTGATTGATGAGTAAATCTACTGAAATTAAAAGACAAAGAAAGGGTG
>NW_011501862.1:4730-4912 GCF_000495115.2 Populus euphratica | reverse complement strand
TTTAACTACTGAAATTGAGAAGACAAAGAGAGGGATAAGCTTAGAAAAGAGATGTTGGTTGAATTCAAATTGGAACACCATTTGGTTATTGGATCATAAGTGGAGTGACACAACCAAAATATTCATGTCTTCTCCTAAGTGTAGGAGTGTCGAAGTAATAAATAACCCGATAAGACCGGGGT
>NW_011501862.1:4187-4358 GCF_000495115.2 Populus euphratica | reverse complement strand
ACTTGGTGACAATCCTTATCTTCTCTTATCTACCCAAAACGTTATTGATAACATAAGAATTAGAACCACTTAAAAACATAAAAGTTGTAGGAAATTGTGTTAGATTTCCAGAAAAAAAAATAGAGGTCATTTGGACTTCTAGAACTCTAGATATAGGCCAAACACTAAACA
>NW_011501862.1:0-2755 GCF_000495115.2 Populus euphratica | reverse complement strand
TTCTTCTTTTTTTTTTAACTCTATATACATATACTTTAAAAACATCATGCATCTTTAACCCATGTAACGAGCTTTCAGCTAATGACTCCCAGACCAGTTGGTCTTAGGGCATTAGGTGTTAAGACACCCCTACGAGCTTAGTAACTCGGGTCGCAGATACTGATATGTAGATAGTGCAATGTTTGATTCCTTTAAGCTTTTCTCCTCAACCCATGTAACAAGTGTTGGGTTAATAGCTCCCAAGTCAGTTGACTTTAGGGTATTAGGTGTTAAAACAACCCTTCAGACTTAATTGCTTAGGTTAGGAAGGCTACGAAACCAAACTTTAATAAAAATTACATACTATCCCTTTCTCTTAGTTGTTACCTTTAATAAAAAAACATAAATAATGCAATAATCCAATGTGCAACCCACAATCATATGTTAAAGTGTGTATGTGAAAATTAAGGTTTAAGAATACATGTTAAATGAGTATATGAGCAGAATTAAGTGATAAAAATAAAAGAGTTTGTAAACCTGAATATTCGAGAAGTTTTATGATAGACCTTGTTAAGAATGGTTACTAAGATGCATCTCAAGAGTCACTTCAACAAAAGAGCTCATTTACTCTATCATCCTATTAACAACAATTTTGCACATGCTTTATGAAATGGAAAACACAATTAGTTATTTTTTTTTGTCAACTACTACCCTCCCTCCCCAACCAAAATGAGACATTGTCCTTAATGTTCTAATGTAGAAAGATAGAGTATCGAAAACATCACCTGAAACAGCAACTACTGACAAACCTGAAACACACTTAAACAAATATAAGAAATAACAAAACATAAATATTATGCTTTATTAATAAAACCAAAAGACATAAATTTTTACAAACTAAGACTTAAATCATAGTTGTGATTGTGGCTCATACCTTCCCTTGGTTTTACATTCAAAAACAGCTTAAACGCCCTCTATGGGTCGGGGGTAAGCTTCCCATCCAGTTTTCTTAAAAACTAGCAAATATGGTCATTTTTTAGTCAGATTTCCAAAACTATGCCAAACATATTCTTTATAAAAATGGATTCATAAGTCATGAATTGCATGATGCATATCTCCACTATGATGAGATTTAAGAGCCAATAGAAGATTATCTAAAGTCTCTTTGTGTTTTGAAATAAATCCCACCTTTTGATAATTTTCACAGGTTTTGCAGAATGTATGTGAATCCTTGAACATGATGGGCCAATAAAATCCACTTTGTATGATTTTTACAGTTGTTTTCTTTGATGAGAAATGACTCCTATATCCCTTAAAGTGATAAAATTTAATGACACTTAATAGGACTAAAAGATTGATGTCTTCTCCCAAGTGCAGGAGTGTCGAAGTAATAAATAATCCGGCAAAACCAGGGTCGAACCATAGGGAGGTTAATTGCACAAATTATAAATAACAATAATACAACAACAATAACAACAACTGAGGAGATGCAACACAACACATATAATGATTTGTGTCAGTGTTCAAATTGAGTAGTAGTAGTAGTAGTAGTAGTAGTAGTAGTAGTAGTAGTAGTAGTAGTAGTAGTAGTAGTAGTAGTAGTAGTAGTAGTAGTAGTAGTAGTAGTAGTAGTAGTAGTAGTAGTAGTAGTAATAATAATAATAATAAAGAAGGAGAAGAAGAAGAAGACGATGAGAACTTTGAGATGGAATATTAATGTAAGGATTAAACAATGATAACAATAAATATCAAGGTTAGAGGATCCACTAATGGTATGTCAAACAAGTATAGTATAAACTCTTATTATTAAATTGGAAACCACACACAAAAGAGGTTCCAATCAGATTATATATTGTTAACATGATTACATTAGTCATCTTATTCGATTAATGCTAATACTTATAAATCTCGTCAAACATTCATGATTATAACTTATGTTAACAACAAATCAAGTTCCTTTCATAGCTCAGGTGTTGGTTATACCATACAATATGAACTATGAAAGTGCTAAGCATTTGTTGTACCAAGTGTTATACAACATAAACCAAGATTAGTCATTTAACAAGCAAAGTATTAAAGAGTGAACAAGATAACAAATATAAGAAATAAGTTAACTTTTATCTTGTTTCTGTTCTTATTTTGTTTACCTATTTTGCTTGCTTTCATTATGGTGAACGAGATAATAAATATAAAACATGTTAGTATCAAACATTAAAGTCCATATTAAGTTTACACTATACTTATTCTTACACCATTCGTGTAACCTTTTCACTTTGACATAATAAACTTAGCTAAATATAATAAAAGAAAAAAAATAAATAAACAAAATAAGAACATAAACAAGATAAAAGTTAACTAAATAAATGAAAGGAAATTAAAGGCATAAACTTGATATTAATGAAAGCAAAGCATAAAGATTACAAAAAATACAAAGAGAGAAAGCAAGAGCATGATCTTGATCTGGAAACCAAGATGCCTAAATACATGGCAAATGTCTCCTTTTATAGGTCAAAATTGGAAACTATTGATTTGATGACTAATTGATGAGTAGGTGACCAACTCTTAACTTGGTGACAATCCTTATCTTCTTTTGTCTGCCCAAAACGTCATTGATAACGTCAAAATTAGAGCCACTTGAAAACATGAAAGTTATAGGAAATTATCTTAGCTTTTCTATTAAAAAATACAGGTTATTTGGACTTCTAGAACTCCAGATATGGGCTAAATACTGAATAGTGCTAGGGCTAGAAGACAGATTCAGACTTCTTTGTTGTTG
>NW_011501848.1:27621-31166 GCF_000495115.2 Populus euphratica | reverse complement strand
TATTGATAACGTTAAAATTGAACCACTTGAAAACATAAAAGTTGTAGAAAATTGTCTCAACTTTCTAAAAAAAAAATAGAGGTCATTTGGACTTGAAAATGTACTTCTAGAACTCCAGAATGGGACAAACACGGAACAGTGCTCCGACTGTAGAACAGATTTGGACTTCTTTGTTGTTGCTATAATTTGAACTTGAAATGGTCTTTCTAAATCTTGGGCTCCATATAAAAGTTGTAGGCTTATGTCTTACCTTTTCATCCATATAAAGTAAATCTAAATCCGAGATCTATAGCTTCAGATATGAATCAATTATCGTATAGTATTCCCGTTTAAACTACATTAGCATCTCTTTTCTAAGGTTTGGATTGTACCGACATCTCTTTTCTAAGTTTGGCCATCTCTTTATCCTTTCAATTTTAGTTCTTAAATTCATCAATCAATTCTTTCATTTATATGATAAGCCTGCATTTAAAAGGAACATTTACCACAAATTAAAGGTATCTTATATTATTAGATATTTTAATATAAAACATGTTTTAGTTAAGGAGTTATTGATACTTCAAGTGCAAAATGATGATATAAAACCTTGATAAAAATGTACTTTTAAGTACTAATCAAGAACAAACATATTCATCATATAAAATAAAAAGAATAGGTAAACTAAATCTCATAGTTCTTAAAATCTGAAGGTTTCTATGTCTTTACTACTAAGAAAAAGAGTTTAGCCTTGCATGTCTACTAAACAATTAATAATTAAAAAAAAAGATAAAATTTCGAGTTCTGTTGGAGGAAAGGGGCATTTTTTCTCTCTTTATTGGTTGCCCTCTCTTTTCTTTTCTCTCTTTCTTTTTATATCCTAGGAAACCCTAATCCCTTTTCTACAAAATAGTCTTTTCTATGTAGATAATTTACATTTAAGCCTTTCAACAACTATTTTCCTAAAAAAAGAGAAATAGTGCTACATAAAATCTTCAAGCATTGACTTTTGACTTAAAAGAGCTAAATTGTAGAAATAAAGACTAGGATGATGATTTGGATGCTTTAAGAAGTACTTTAGACTTATTTCTTCACAAAACCTGTCTATTAGCAAAATTCATATGTCATCTTAAAAAACTCATATCTCTCTCATATAAGCTCTTTTTCCACTAAATTTTGGTATGTTGATAGTTCTTCAAGTTAGGAATCCAAAAAAATTGAGTTTGCATCAAATGAAATGGACTTTTATAGCTTAAGATATTCAAATCAAATTGTTGAAGGTCAACATTGACAAAATGCAAGATTTAACTTTGAACGCTATGATTTCCATGTTTTTTTGTCTTGCCTTATATTTTTAAAAAGGTATAGATGTTAGCTTTCCAATTCCACTATAATCACTTTGTTTTGACCTCTAGAGCTCAAGTTTTGCACAAAACATCGATCGAAAGTTAAATCTATCAATTATCTCTAATTTATTTCTTTTTGAATCTTTCATCCAAAAATACCTTCAAAAAATAAAACAAAGAATATCAAGACATTTTATGTATAAAACATAGGCAAAACACTAGATAAATATGGGTGAAACTATCAAATAATATGGTTGCATCAAATACCTCCACACTTATCTCTTACTCGTCCTCGAGAAAGGATAGATAAATTCAAACTTAAACTGAATTAATAAAATAACTATGACTAATCTCTTAATCTCCCATCAATGTCTAAGAATATATACATTATAAACAAGAATACAATCAAGAAGGATAGAGAGTATAAATCTTTATGAACTCATTTATATACAAACTTTAAAATTCAATTAATCGTTGGAATTTAAATAAAATCTATAACATGTCAAACTGATGGGTCCTCTCGTTGATATACACTTCAACACTTATGTGTTTAGGGCTTATATATTTAAATTTCTCAAATTCAATCAATGAATATGTTGTATCATAAGTTTGCTCTTCAATTTTATTTCCATTACTAAAATATTACAAGCAATGCATGAATAAAAAAATATTTTTAGTTGTAATGGAGTTAAGGTTAAGGTGAGATAAAAAAAATAAAAAACAAAAAGCTAAAACCAAAGGAAATAGAGTATTCTAAAAAAAAATTGATCTTTCAAACAAGATACCTCCAATTATTTTTATTTTTTTTAATTTTTCATTCAAAAATATCTTCAAAATATAAAACAAAGATAGAGGAAATATTTTATAATCAACTTAATTTCTTATATGAAATATAGATGAATTGTTTTAGATTGTTTTTCTTTTCTTAATTGTTTTTTTTTTTTATTTTGAAAAGATAGAGTTTTTTAATTTTCAAAATTTGATCGGCACATTCTAAATTGAATAAAAAGATTATCTCCAAATGAGATTTAAGGCATTTCTTTTTTGAAAATGCATAATGTTTCAAGTGATTTTGAGTTTTTATTCGGAAAGAACGGTGACCCAAATAATAATAATAATTAAAAAAAACACATTAGGTAGATTATTTTCCTAGCTTTCACCGTTATATACGAACTATATATATTTGTTTATTTTTTGAGAAAATATATTTTTTCCTTTAACAGGTTTTTTTTTGGGTGTAATTAGCGCTTTTAAGGAAATTAATAATTTTGCTTTTAATCTTTTTATAATGTTTTGAGGTTCACACTCTGTTTCTTTTAGTTGAAGGCAAGGAAGCTATACAACTAATTTGGACTTTATATATTAATTAATAAAACAAATTAATTAAGTTCGGGGATTACATCGATCACACGCAAATTTATTTTATAGTATGGAATATCAAATGCCAGGTCCGATTACTGTGCGCCATAGGTGGGCATGAAAATTCAAAAGGAAAAAAAGAGCACACTCAACAGCATTATTTAGTGGCAGTATGAGCTACAAGGAAGCGTAGCAGCTGATCATTTACTTCAAGAGCTCGTCTGGAATGACCTCATCATGGCAGCAAAGGAAAGTGGAGAATTTCTCCATGGTGCGGTTGCACTCTGGGCATTTCATGGTCTCGGGGATCCTACCCGTAGTCATTGGGAAATCGAAGCGGCAGCAAGGACGAGCAATGCCATGGATCATGCCCTGGTGATCACGGAAGGCCAAATCAAAGCCCTTGACAGGCACTTGTTCCTTCCACAAGTCATACTCAAGCAATGTTTGCAAAGCTGTGGTCTTGTGACCATTGGCCACAACATTAGACCCATTACTAAGCACAGCCCATCCACCTTCTCTGTCGTAGCTAAGCAACTTCTTGATTTCTTGCATCATAGGATCATGGTCATCAAGCTTGCCTAACTGAATCCAGGAGTACAGCATGCTCTCTAGCCTGGTCCAAAAGAACCATATCATGGTAAGGTCTGGCCAGACGGAACTGAGCTTCTCCGCGGTGATTGTCGCTATGACTCGCCGGATTTTCTCTCTTTTGCTGCTCTTCCCCACATAAACCATCTCCAGGGGAATGCGGGCTGCCAGCGCCACAGTACGTGCTGTGTTTGTGAACTTCCTCACCCATTCATCGTCGTCTCCTCCATACAGGAAAATGTACTTTCCTTCCTTGATCTGATGATCAAAAAA
>NW_011501848.1:21420-26277 GCF_000495115.2 Populus euphratica | reverse complement strand
GACGGTGTGAAAGCGGCCGGCAGCTGGCGGCTGGCGGCTGATCGGTTGGTGGTTGGACGGTGACAGCTGGTGGCTGCCTTCCTTGACCTTCTGGATTGAGTTTACTTCAACAGGTTTGACGAATAAATCTGGACAAGCAGCCAGAACTCTCCATAATTCAAAGCAAAAGCTGCTAAGGTGAGCACCAGCTTGGCATCCCAGGAAAAGCGTTCTAGCGTGTTGAAAAGTGAGACAGTTGTTGCGTGGGCATCTGTCCCACCCAGTACCTCGTAGGGAGTCTGCCTAAAAATTAAAAACGCGAAATATTGAAAATTGTCATTGATTCTTTAGGTCAATGCCTATATATCATATATAGCTTGTTAGCATGTTGAAAAGTGATACAGTTGTTCCGCAGGCATCTGGCCCATCCAGTTCCTTGTAGGCATTCTGCAGAAAAAAACCAAGGCCGAAAAATTTCAATTGATTCTTTAGATTAATGCCTATATATCATAGCATCAAAATTGAAATATATTGTATAACCTTTATGGAACTTACGTGTTTTAATGTATACGACAGTTGATCGATCGCTATGCAAACAGAATTGATTTGTTGAGTCTTGTCCTCCACTTCAGCATGGTCTTGGGAAGTCTGCATTGTCAGACGTGATCAGAGTAACATAAATGAACAAAAAATAATAGAGTTAAGTTGATATTCAAGTTAATTTCCAAGGATGAGTTTAGTTTAGTACTATACCGTTAGAGAGGTATCGATTTGCTGGGTAGCACGTTTGAGGATGTCTTCAACTAGATGGAGATATGGTTTGACATCAACCTCTAGGCCATCAGGAGCATGAGTTCTTTCAATTTCTTTCATCAACACATTGTCATTGAACATTGTTAGCATGCTGCCGCGGTCACTCTTGATCAGTTGCTGGCTAGCATTAAAACCTTGGGCAGGGTGCCTGAGGGGAAGGCCTGATGCCATGGGGATCAGCTAATTGAAAGCAATTAATGGATTCTTTGGGTTATGGGGAAGAAGTAGAGAAGATTGGCTTGTGTGTCTTTGTTCCATATCTGGCATGCCTATTTATACTATTAGAAATGGAATAAAGCTCAATTGAATCAACTTCCTTACTTCCATGTTAATCAAAATATTAGGGACGTTAAAGGGAAGGCTATACTTTTGTGGTCCCTACGTCTACCCCTCTTCCTCATTACTTTATATAATATGGATTTTACCCTACAAATCTGATTCAACACTCCATTACAATGATATGTTTGGAACCTTTTCTTCTTTTTGTATTGTCTAGCAAGTTGGGAACTCAATCCCAAAGTCCATATTTATAATAACTAATTAAAATCTTAATTTTTTCAATTTAAATATTTTTAATATTTTTTGGATTGTTTTGATATGCTAATATAAAAAATAAATTTTAAAATATTAAAAATATTATTTTATTATATTTTTAAATGAAAAACACTTTGAAAAACAACATCTTACACTCTTAAATAACCCTTAATACTAAAATATCATTCTATTTAAAATTTATTTTAAGATTATGATTTCAATTTTAGTTAATAAAAAATTTAAAATAAAAGGTTGATATAATAATCTATTAGATTAATATCCAGTGGATTGATTTATACTAAATAATTTATAAATATTTTAGTGAATATTATATTATGTGTTTTATTTAATAAAAAAATATATTTTTTGTTGAGAAATATTGCATATAATATACTTGCACCAACCCCAAATTAAAAGCTAGGGAGTGATTAAGGAGATTTTCTTTTGAATTGATATTTCTTCTATGGAATTAATATTTAAAATGATTTATTTTTTTGAATATACTAAATCGAGATGGGATCATCGATAAATAATCAGACGCTGGTTAAGCTTATTCTAATATTAGATGCTGCCAACACTACATAAGATAAACGTAATTATCCAGTTGTCGAGTCCATGCAAGATCCCACGACGAGGAATATATATAATAACTAATAATTTGTTGTGTTTAATTGGATGGAAGAAATCCTAGTCGAACAAAGAGCACTCATCATCGTCAACAGATTCTAGTAGGAGCTGTGGGCTCACAGAATTTTCTTCTTTTCCAAGAGACAGAGCGAACGAAACAAAGTATGAAATGATTCCTTGCTTTTATGGAGTAAAACTAAACAATTGATTTGACAAAAATGCAAATCTAGCAAGGACGAAACAAAATATACTTGGAACAATTTCTGTATAAAAGGCAACGTATTTGGGCTCCACAAGGGCATGAAAACAACTGATTCTAATTTCCTCGCGCAATTATTAAAGAAGGATTCGAGAGAAACTTTTTTTTTTTCTGGGAAATTGAATGGATAACTATTCTTTTCTAAAACAAATATTCAAGGGATCAATTACAAGAATTTGTCTCGTTGTTTGGGATTAAATCTTGCAATATGATTGAGTATCTACTTAATTAGGAGTATAATGATTTTAGTCAGAAGAGTCTAATAGGTTTATGAAGTTTCATCAACCTTACGAGGGTTTTTACTGCTCATACAACCTCGCAGAATTCAACCTTACAAACAAAGAATTCAAACATCTCAAATACTAGTCAGAATATAAACACTAAATCACGCCATGAATTTAGCACAGCATCCAAGAAAATCCAGAGTCCAAAAAGTGTGGAAACCATACGAATATCGTAAACGATTTAATGCATCATCGATCAACAAAATCCAAAAATTGTGCAAAACCATTTTAAATTCATCATCAACAAAACAAAACTTACTGTATTTTTAACATCTTTCCCCTTTCTTTCTTGTCATCAAAAGAAATCGAAGTGCCAAAAACAATGCACACAAATATCCAATTGTTTGACGTCTCTCTTTTAATTCTCTCGTCACTTCACTAGCAATCGGGATCCGCCAGATAGAAGAATAAAAGAGAAAAAAGAAAAAGAAAGTGAAAGATATTGTCCTTCGGTAACATATTAATATGTATAAATTTTAATAATAACAATTAAATAAAAATAAGATAACAATATGTGTGATTAAGAATAAATATAAACCGGTTTATATAAAGATTATCAACAAACATAGAGAATTAAATAAAGAAATCAATCAATAAATTCATAATAGAAAGCAAGTGAAAGCTTAGTTTTTAATAATTTATTTTAGTATAAATTATATAAATTTTTATGTTTTACGTGATAACACAAATTAAAATGATTTCACATACATTACATTACATGCATTATAGAATTGATATATATTAAGTAGATTCAAGATTTATTAGGCTTAAAACTATTAAAACTGGATTTTAAATTAAATTGGACGACCGCTTGGCCAATGACATCCGAGAGAGATGATTGTCGAGTCCATGCAAGATCCCACGACGAGGAATATATATAATAACTAATAATTTGTTGTGTTTAATTGGATGGAAGAAATCCTAGTCGAACAAAGAGCACTCATCATCGTCAACAGATTCTAGTAGGAGCTGTGGGCTCACAGAATTTTCTTCTTTTCCAAGAGACAGAGCGAACGAAACAAAGTATGAAATGATTCCTTGCTTTTATGGAGTAAAACTAAACAATTGATTTGACAAAAATGCAAATCTAGCAAGGACGAAACAAAATATACTTGGAACAATTTCTGTATAAAAGGCAACGTATTTGGGCTCCACAAGGGCATGAAAACAACTGATTCTAATTTCCTCGCGCAATTATTAAAGAAGGATTCGAGAGAAACTTTTTTTTTTTGGGAAATTGAATGGATAACTATTCTTTTCTAAAACAAATATTTAAGGGATCAATTACAAGAATTTGTCTCATTGTTTGGGATTAAATCTTGCAATATGATTGAGTATTTACTAAAATAGGAGTATAATGATTTTAGTCAAAAGAGTCTAATAGGTTGATGAAGTCTCATCAACCTTACGAGGGTTTTTACTGCTCATACAACCTCGCAGAATTCAACCTTACAAACAAAGAATTCAAACATCTCAAATACTAGTCAGAATATAAACACTAAATCACGCCATGAATTTAGCACAGCATCCAAGAAAATCCAGAGTCCAAAAAGTGTGGAAACCATACGAATATCGTAAACGATTTAATGCATCATCGATCAACTAAAATCCAAAAATTGTGAAAACCATTTTAAATTCATCATCAACAAAACTTACTGTATTTTTAACATCTTTCCCCTTTCTTTCTTGTCATCAAAAGAAATCGAAGTGCCAAAAACAATGCACACAAATATCCAATTGTTTGACGTCTCTCTTTTAATTCTCTCGTCACTTCACTAGCAATCGGGATCCGCCAGATAGAAGAATAAAAGAGAAAAAAGAAAAAGAAAGTGAAAGATATTGTCCTTCGGTAACATATTAATATGTATAAATTTTAATAATAACAATTAAATAAAAATAAGATAACAATATGTGTGATTAAGAATAAATATAAACCGGTTTATATAAAGATTATCAACAAACATAGAGAATTAAATAAAGAAATCAATCAATAAATTCATAATAGAAAGCAAGTGAAAGCTTAGTTTTTAATAATTTATTTTAGTATAAATTATATAAATTTTTATGTTTTACGTGATAACACAAATTAAAATGATTTCACATACATTACATTACATGCATTATAGAATTGATATATATTAAGTAGATTCAAGATTTATTAGGCTTAAAACTATTAAAACTGGATTTTAAATTAAATTGGTCGACCGCTTGGCCAATGACATCCGAGAGAGATGATTGACACTACCAAAAGATTAATGTCTTCTTCCAAGTGCAAGAATATTGAAGTAATAAATAATCGGGCAAGACTAGAGTCAAACCATAGGAAGGTTAATTGTATAAATTATAAACAACAACAACAAC